>NW_022604507.1:0-138375 GCF_008692095.1 Etheostoma spectabile | reverse complement strand
ACGAGGAGGCCTCAAGCCAACTGCTTTAGCAGCATCTGGTCCTAGTCTTCTGGAAGCGATGCCTCCAAAGACCAACTGCTCTCGCAGCATCTGGTCCTAGTCTTCTGGCAGCGAGGCCTCCAAAGACCAACTGCTTTCGCAGCGCCTAGTCTCGCCGAAGCCGCTGGCCTCCAGCTACCCGGAGCAGGACCCTGAACTTAAGACTCAAAATGGCTTGTACCTATAGGTCCTCTATGGACGTTTTGTGCCTCACTGATGAGGTCATTCGTGAACTCACAGCTGATTGCCAGTAGTTCTTTGATGTGTTATAGAATGCTGTGATGTCATACACTGTAGACATTTCCAGTCTATAAGACTTTATCATTTTATTTATTTATTTTTGAGGATGAAAACAAAATATATTGTAATACATTATGAGAATATACACATCACACTATAAATGTGTAAATTAATTTAAAGTGTTTAGAGCAGAGATATTTTCACCTGTAGGTCGGTAACTAGGGTTTATTAAACCAAAACTAGAGTTGTGATGTTGGAGAAGTGAAAAGACGACCCAAAACGGCTTTCATAGTTTTATTTAGTTTCTTTCGACTTTGAATGAATGCGTGTTTTACGATGCTAAAATTACTGTTTATTCACTGGGTAGATGGATTTAGCAATTTTAATACGTGGATTTTTTTATGTTTAAAAAAAGAATCTTACTCTTCAACCCAAAGGTCAACCTCCTTAAAATCCTTTCCATAAAGTTGTCCAAAATTTAGAATAATAATCAGAGCCTCTCAGTGGCAAACAAGCACTTTGTGAAGGTATACACAATTCATTATGACATCAACTTTCTTTTATATACTGCAGGTACACTAGGGGTGATCCGAGTATCCGGCTGAAACGCGTATCCGGTACGGATAAAGCACTTTTGCCGAGTACCAAGTATTATCGAGTAATATGAGTCATATCCGTGCTCGGATGAATAAAACTCCTCAACTGGCCGCGCAGCGTCTGTGATAATCACAGCGCCCCCCCCCCCCCCGCCTACAAACCCGCTCGGATCAATCACACACACACAGAACATGGAGAAATGCGCTCTGTCGCTCTCTCTCTCTCTCTCTCTCTCTCTCTCTCTCTCTCTCTCTCTCTCTCCTCTCTCCTCAGTCAATTCGGTTCTGCGGATCTGTTCCGTTAACGTTTAGGGTTCTTCAGCTTCAGGTTTGTTTTTAACTTCGGTTTGTAGTCCTTACATAGTAACCAGTAGATTTCTGGTGAACGTGGGGTTTGTAGTCCTTACATAGTAACCAGTAGATTCTGGTGAACGTGGGGTTTGTAGTCCTTACATAGTAACCAGTAGATTTCTGGTGAACGTGGGGTTTGTTCCTTACATAGTAAACAGTAGATTTCTGGTGAACGTGGGGTTTGTAGTCCTTACATAGTAACCAGTAGATTTCTGGTGAACGTGGGGTTTGTAGTCCTTACATAGTAGGCTCGTTCGAGATGAGCCAGGTCTGCGCAGAATCGATCACCGGCGATCGGCGCCCGTTGCATGCCGGTAGATTTGTGTCCGACTTGCTCTGACGTCATGCACACCTGGGCAACGGAAATCTCACGAGAGCAAGGCGGCCGCAGGTCTGAGACGCAGGCGGCGCAGTTGCTTTCACCGACTGCAAGAGCCAGGCGGACCCAGGCGGACCCAGAGCATGCTGGGAAACGCCGGCTTCTCAGCTGATTAACAGCTGATTGGTTACAACATGATGACGTTTTATATAAACCTTTTTATCGTTTTGAATCGGAGGGATTTTAATTACTATTTGTCTGATTTAAAGACTTTTCTGTCCAGAACAAATGCTGTGTGGCTGATAGAGACGTTTAGAAGTCAGACAGACTAATCTGATAAGATCATGTATCATCTACAGTGTGTTGTTCATTAAAATCAGCAACAGATCGCATGTAGAGCACTTGCCAGCTACTTAGTCATAATTAAAACAACTGGAGACTGTGTACAAGCTGATATGTGGGTCTGATTATATTTTATTAAATCGGAATCGCACCACAGTGTTTTCATCACTCCTGTCCAGCTGAAGGCGGCTGGGAATCGGCTGGAAACTGTCCGACTTTACCGCAGCTTTCTGTCACCGCCCCCCGCTGCTGCCGCCTGCTCTCGTCCACTTTACAGGCGAGGCGCAGTTCATCTCGAACGAGCCTACTAACCAGTAGATTTCTGGTGAACGTGGGGTTTGTAGTCCTTACATAGTAACAGTAGATTTATGGTGAACGTGGGGTTCGTAGTCCTTACATTAGTAACCAGTAGATTTCTGGTGAACGTGGGGTTTTTAGCCTTACATAGAAACCAGTAGATTCTGGTGAACGTGGGGTTTGTAGTCTTTACATAGTACCAGTAGATTTCTGGTGAACGTGGGGTTTGTAGTCCTTACATAGTAACCAGTAGATTTCTGGTGAACGTGGGGTTTGTAGTCCTTACATAGTAACCAGTAGATTTCTGGTGAACGTGGGGTTTGTAGTCCTTACATAGTAACAGTAGATTTCTGGTGAACATGGGTTTGTAGTCCTTACATAGTAACCAGTAGATTTCTGGTGAACGTGGGTTTCAGACGTCTGCTTGGTTTAAATGCAAGTCCCTTTGCGTCTCTGCCACGGAGATTTTTTTTTTTCTGTTCAGCTGCCCCACCCCCCTGCCCCCTCTCTCTCTGTGTCTCTCTCTTACTCACACACACACACACACAAACACACACACCTGGTGTGGAAATAAAAAAAAAACAAAAAAAATAAAAAAGACCAAAAACAAAAAAAATCACACTGATCATACAAAAAATAAAAAGTAAAAAGAAAGTTATATTGAGTATGAAAACTCTTGTTCATTACATTTTACTTCATAATTGCGACCCATGTGTTGTATTCATTGTTGCAAAACGTTCTGTATATAGTTTGTTTGGTACCATGACAACACCATTGATCTGAAGCTCGATGCTGTTCATGTAAATAGTTTTCAAATCAGCAATAAAATAAACAATTTTGATCAAACTCATATCAATTGCATGCTTAAATAACATTTCCGGTTTAGGCCCCGCCCAGTCCGAGTACGGATCCGGATACAGATAATTCATGTGGTAAAACAGATACAGATACAGATAATGCTGTACTCGCTCATCCCTAGTGTATATGCATTTATCAAAACAAAAGTTGATGTTTATAAATTATCAAAACAAAAGTTGATGTGTATATACATTAATTAAAAAGAAAGTTAATGGTTTAGCATTAATCTAAAAGAAAGTTAATGTGTTTATGCATTAATCTAAAAGGAAGTTGATGTGTATATTTATTGATCAGTTGACCTTGTGGCACAACGGTAGCGTGTCTGACTCCAGATCAGAAAGTTGTGTGTTCAAATTATGTCGGGATCAAATGTTTAGGGGGGGCAGTGGATCAGTCTGTATGGAGTTAGGTTGGGAACCAGAGGGTTGCTGGTTTAAGTCCCCATGTGGACCAAAGTGTGGGTTGGTGGCTGGAGAGATGCCACTTCATCTCCTGGGCTCTGAAGCAAGGCACTGAACCCCAAACCGCTCAGGGTGTTGGACCACTTGATATGTCAGTTTAAATAACCCTTTTGTTGTAAGAGAAATAGTTTAATTTGTTATGAATCTATTTTGTAATTTACACGTTTAAAAATATCAGAAAACATATTGATATTGCAGTTTTCATAATCAATATTGCAATATCACATTTGTCAATATCGTGCCGCCCTAGTGTGTGTGTGTGTGTGTGTGTGTGTGTGTGTGTTGGGAGTGGGGCTGCTAAATGTCAAGGGCTGGGAGGAGATGGATGCAGAACAACGTGGTCGTGGTAGTACAGTGTGTGTTGTGTGTGTGTGGGTGTGGTGTGTGTGTGTGTGTGTATGAGTGAGAGAGAGAGAGACAAATAAAAAAAGCTTCAAGTAGACTCTATAATATAATCATTTTGTTTCTATAATTTAAATTAAAATATCTGACTTTACTGCCACTATCTGTTTCTGCTTCTCTACCATATTTATAGTGTGGTGATTTGCATAATACCGATCATAGCCTACATCACATAAAAACTACCTCTGTCCCTGTTCTGTTTTTAAAAGACACAACATTAGGTTTTTAATCAGATTGATAGTCAAACTGAAAATGTCCCCGTGTTTCTCCATTTTCAGGGATTATGTTCCCAGTTTTGATCTCGGACGTCTAGTGACTTTGTTTCATATCAGAATATTCTATTACTACCCACTATGAATATTAAAATACACCTAACCATGTGTCCTGTATCATAGCTACATGTATGACCTTTGCAGCAAAAGAACGTGTGAAAATCAGTTTGGTATTCAGTGAGGTTGATTGGTTGTTTAGAGGCTAAAAACAGGTTTAAACTAACTGTCCCTGTTAAGGCTGTTGGGTGCTAACTCTAGCAGGAGGATACACGGGGTAGACACCACCGATTGGTTTCATTTCTCTCTCCACTGACAGACCTCCTAATGTACAACTACAGAGCTATGTGTTGAAATTGACTGGAATTCTCCTTTAAGGAAAAGTCCATCTGCTTTAAAAAGATGTCTTAATGCACCTCTCCATATTTCCTGACATTTACCGTTACAATCAGATATGTCACTGTAAAAAATAGAATGTTGGCACATGTAGGGAGCTGCGTTGGGAACCGGAGGGTCGCCAATTCAAGTCCCCATGCGGACCAAATTACAGAGTGTGGTTGGATGCCACGTCACATCCTGGGAACTGCCAGGTACCCCCCCAACCGCTCAAGGCGCTGGTCCAGCTGGTAGCCCACTCACTCTCACATCTCTCCATTAGTGCTTGAAAAGATCCTGAGTGTGTGTGTGTGTGTGTGTGTGTGATTGCTAACAAAGTGTACACAGAGTGTAAATTGTAATTTCCCCACTGGGGATTAATAAATATTATTGATTAAATTATATTAATCAAAAAGAAAGATGATGTTTGTATGTATTACTCAAAAAGAACGTATAGGCATATAACGTAGAGGCATATATGCATATGTGTATATGCCTTAAAAAGAACAGATATGCATTAATCAAAAAGAAAGATGATGTGTACATGCATTAATCAGTAGACCTCGTGGCGCAATGGTAGTGCGTCTGACTCCAGATTGCGTGTTCAAATCACGTCGGGGTCAAATGTCCTTACTGCAGTTCTTTCATGTGTGCATGAATAGGTCCTGTGTGTGTGTATTACAGCCCTGTGTGTGAGATTAATAACTGAGTGTAAATTGTAATTTCCCCACTGAGGATCATTAAATTATTTTAATCAATAAGAAAGATGATGTGTATATGCATTAAATGGTGTAGATGGAACATCGTAAGCACCTTTGATCTGCATTAAAGGATCAAAAGCATTCCTTTGATGTGCCAACTTTCTATTTTTTACAGTGACATATCTGATTGGTGGAACTCCCTGTTACCATGGAAATGTTCACTGCACCTGCAAACTCACCAACAGCCCTATTTCATGCTACTTTGACAAATTCTATGCTTTTCAGAATTTACATAAACAAATTTTAAGTTTCTAAAATAAAAGTAACTGTTAAAGAGATTATAAAACATCTATTAAGTTGTTCAAATTCAGCTTCATTAAATTAACCCATTAAGTTTCCGCATAACGCATCAGTACTAATATCAAATTCTATTGTAGGTGCTTTCTGCATATTTTTCGTCATTTGACACTTATATACACAATATATGTATCAGATCCAACTCTGTATCTGAATATTAGGACTGGGATCAGGGTAAAAAATGATATACACCCCCCCCCCCTCCTTCTCTCCTGGTTAGTAGATTTTAATCAAGTATATTTATCAATAAACAATGAAATGAAGAATACAAATGTTCCGATAAATGTGCTAGTTTACTGATATGTATATAAGCAGATTTTAAAAATTATCTGTAAAAAATCTTTCAATGAAAATGAAAATCATTATCTGTAATTACCAATGTGCCAATATCAAAGAATCAAATCAAAGTTCTTTATTAAACTTATTCAACACTGTCTGCTCGAGTTATCTTAGCTTGCTAGATGAAAATAAATAGACAGGGTTGTAACCTAGCAACACTTATTGTTTGTAAGACACCATTTTGTTTTTGATTACTCAATCTTAGGGACATCTCTCAGAGGAAAAAAAATGCTGCTAATATCCTGTCTCTGAAAATAACCTCAGGCCCCAGAGGGTTAACCGAAATACAAGTCAGGAATAACTAGAACTGCCAACAATTATGACGGGTCCAAACCCCCCCCCCCCCATGCAAGTTGGCCCCAATGACCTGGGGAGCGCACAAAAGTGGAACCAAAGCAAAACAATGGGGGAGGGGGCAAATGTCAGGAAATATGGAGAGGTGCATGTAACAGTATGGATTCAGCCGACTGTTGGCACTAAACAAATGGCTTTCAACTGAATGTACCGTCCATTCTCTGCAGTTCATTGACAATTTTAGCATTTTCTGGGACCGCAGACATCTTTTTGAAGCAGATGGACTTTTCTTTAAAGGAGAATTCCAGTCAATTTCAACACGTAGCTCTGTAGTTTGTACATTAGGAGGTCTGTCAGTGGAGAGAGAAATGAAACCAATCGGTGGTGTCTACCCCGTGTTATCCTCCTGCTAGAGTTAGCACCCAACAGCCTTAAACAGGGACAGTTAGTTTAAACCTGTTTTTATCACTCCAAATCCCCTTTGTGAAAACAAGGACAAGGAGTGAAACACTGACACACACACACACACACACACACACACACACAGTTCATTTTGTCATGTTGCTACTTGTGCATGTGAAGCACCAGTGTTGGCACACACAGAAACACACACACAGACACACATACACACAGTTTATATTGTCATTTTGCCAATGTTCGCACACACATGCATGCACGCACACACATACACACAGTTTATATTGTCATGTTGCCAATGTTTGCACACACATGCATGCACGCACACACAGAAACACAGCTAAGGAAATGCACTTAGTTCCATTCCATCAATGTTTTTATTTAAAAATCAGATCCAAACCCAACAAGAGAACTGACAGCAGAACTAGAACACTGACAGAGTTCCAGTACATTTCCATCCAACCCTTTGGAGAGGTAAGTCCCACTCTACAGCAGAGCTAAAACTACTTTTACTGAACTGTTTCTGTTTAGTAGAGCTGGATTGTGATGGGGAAGGAGTACATTCACTTCTCTCACATTCTTCTTCAAATGAATAACTTTTTTATCAGTTATGTTCCAACTAGCAGGACAGTAAGACGTGTTGTGATCAGAAGATGCAAATACACTTTTTCTTTGGGCTCTGTACCAAATTTGGTGAAGTTTGGCCCTTGGGGGCGCTATAATCACCGTTCATTGGTTTTCTATTAAAAAGTCAATGCATTTCAGTGGGAGAATTGCAACATGTCTGCCACAGTAAATGCTATAAACATGAAACCTGTGATGATAGTTTGTCATGCCTCTGAGGCAGTTATGACCGTAGACATATAAAGAGCAGACGCCGCATTGACCGCTACTGCCTACTGGCGCTGACGAGCCGCGGGGCCGCCATCTTGGATCGGTCACCAGCTCCACTCAGTGGAACGTGTTTGGCAGGTGCAATGAGGTGTCAGCGCATTTAATACATCATACCTCACTGAATACAGAACTGATTTTCCACGTTCTTTTGTTGCAAAGGTCATACATGTAGCTATGATACAGAACAGTAATAGAATATTCTGATATGATATAAAGTCACCAGACGTCTGAGATCAAAACTGGGAACATAATCCCTGAAAATGGAGAAACACGGGGACATTTCCAGTTTGACTATCAATCTGATTAAAAACCTAATGTTGTGTCTTTAAAAACAGAACAGGGACAGAGGTAGTTTTTTATGTGATGTAGGCTATGATCGGTATTATGCAAATCACACACTATAAATATGGTAGAGAAGCAGAAACAGATAGTGGCAGTAAAGTCAGATAATTTAATAAGTAGAAGAAACAATATGATTATATTATTAGAGTCTACTTGAAGCTTTTTATATTTGTCTCTCTCTCTCACACACACACACACACTCACACACACACACACACACTGTACTACTACGTTGTTCTGCATCCATCTCCTCCCAGCCCTTGACATTTAGCAGTCCCACTCCCCACATCTACACATATACACACACAGACACACACACACAGACACACAGACACACACACACAGACACACACACACACACACACACACACACAGTAGGGCTGCACGATATTGACAAAATGTGATATTGCAATATTGATTATGAATACTGCAATATCAATATGTTTTCTGATATTTTTGCTGTTGCGCCACAAGGTCTACTTACTAATGCATATACACATCAACTTTCTTTTACATTACTGCATATACACATCAACTTTCTTTTAGATTAATGCATATACACATCAACTTTCTTTTACATTGTCCTTCGGGTCCAGGGGACCCGTGGCATTGGCCTTGTGGGTCCTTGGGACCCGTGGCATTGTCCTTTGGATCCCGGGGACCCTTGACTTTGTCCCTTGGGTCCTTTTTATGGGTGTTACAGCAGGTATGAGTAGTTTCCATTTTTGTGGATGAAATAAACTTGACATGCCGTTAAGTTTACTCTTCAGCAGGTGGAGACATTTCATTTCAGACACAGATGCTTTGTTAAACATCAACAGACTAGAAATAGACTTAATAGGAATTAGCAGAGGATTGTTTCGATCCATCGACCTCTGGGTTATGGGCCCAGCACGCTTCCGCTGCGCCACTCTGCTCTGCTGTTCATGTATAGGGGCTGGAAAATCTGTCATTCACATTTCTGTTGTCTAAAACAGTTTCTATCTGTATGTCCTATATGTAAAAATAAACATAACAAATACGTGGACTAGTTTTTCTGCATTAATTTTAGACCGGATATTCCTGAATCTCTGAATGTGATGACTACTGCACTGGGGAAACTTCGGCAGGCCTGGCCACGATTTCACGTCGTGGCCAGGGAGATTTTTCCGTGAAGGTCATTGAGAGTTTAACTTCGCAGAGTTTGATTGTGCGAAGTCGATACAAACAAAGAAATGTGTTTCCGCCCTGTTTCGAACAGGGGACCTTTCGCGTGTTAGGCGAACGTGATAACCACTACACTACGGAAACTGACGAAATGCGTTTATTTTGCATATTTGTGGGAAAATGCACCATTTTTATTTTACTGCGAATGTTCAAAATGCTACAAAATAGAGATTTTAAACTAGATTCAGTCACAGATGCTTTGTCATGGATTTGAATGATAGCAAATATGTAGTAAACCTAAATATTTCTACATGCATTGACTGTGGTCTGAATCTTGGAATAGGGCCACCTATTTCTTGATGTGCCAAATATTAAGCTTGGGCATTCCTCGTTAGTATAATGGACAGTATCTCCGCCTGTCATGCGGAAGATCGGGGTTCGATTCCCCGACGGGGAGACTTTTCTACCAGCTGACCAATGCTACAAGGCCTCGAGGAAGTCCCGGTGAACGCGTGGGACTTCTCGGTAAAGTGGGCCTTGGCTCAAGCTGTGTTCAGCATGGGAGGAGAACTCCTGATCCTATATGGGAATACTTTCAAGCGATGGAAAGGGCACATCTCCTGGACATGAACAAAATGTCACAAGACGCAGCAGGAGTTGGGAGAGTGTCAAGTCTAGCCACCTTGGAATTCCGTTTCTGCTCTTTGCAGACTATGTGGTTCATTTGGCTTTATCAGGCATTGATCTACAGCTTCCACTGGGGTGAATCATGAGGGGGAAAGCGGGCCTTGTCTCAGGCTGTGTTCAGCATGGGAGGAGAACTCCTGACCCTAAATGGGAATATTGTCACGCGATGGAAAAAGCATATCTACTGGACATGAACAGCACCTCACAAGGCGCAGCAGAAGGTGGGAGAGTGTCAAGTCTGGGCACCTTATAATTCCTTTTCTGCTCTTTCCAGATTATGTTGTTCTGTTGGCTTCATCAAACAGTGATCTACAGCGCCCACTGGGGCAGATTGAAGTCCAGTGTCAAGCATTCGGAATCAAAGTCAGCCCCTCCAAATCTCAAAGCTCAGGATTTCTCCCATCGGGTTGGGAGTCAATTACTGTCCCAAGTGAAGACGTTCTTGTGTCTCAAAAGCTTATTTCAAACAGTGCAACTTGTTCCAACACAAAAACCACAATACTACTGAAACTTTGGATGGTCGCCTCCGCCTCTCACACGGAAGACTGGGGTTTTATTTCCCGATGGGGAGATCTGTCTACCAGCTGCTAATTATTTCCCAAGGCTAAATCGACACTAGTATCATCTGCCAGAGTAGTTTGGATACGAGGCCCAACCATAGCAAAAGATATGACATTTTTTAAGAATGTATTATAGTGGATATACTCCAAGAAAGACAAAGGTTTTACAAAAGGATTGAGAATGATCCTGCTATCAAAGATATGTTTTCAGTGATATGATCACCTACGATATGCAGACAGCAGGAACCTCAGGATCCAGGAACGTAGGCAACAGCAGGAACCTAAGGACGGATCCAAGAATGTATAAAACATCAACTATGAGACTAGGAAGTTGAGGTTCAGTAGTTCAGGGTAGTTTTAAATTACTATATTTTTACTTGTACTTGAGTAGATTAGTGAAGAAGAAGCTGTACTCTTACTCCGCTACATTAGGCTACAATGAGCTCGTTACTTTTCTTTTTACCTCTTTGGTATTCTACGCGTCATTGTTTTTACCCCAGCGTACGTCTCATTTTAATGTTTCATTTTGACAGAGAGAGAGAGTCTTCCGCTTAAGGCTCTACCACGTGACTGTGTTCCACCAATCAAACAGCGTTGTGCAGTCACGTGACCATACTCGTTCTCAGCGGCGGGACCATAGACTGTATGTATCTATGGGCGGGACGTGTTAGCTTACAGTCGTAGCAAAACAAAGAATCAACCGTCGCCAAGGCAACACCGACGTGGAGGAACCCCCCGGCCTCATAGTGAAAGCATGGTTATCTTTTAGGAAAAGTGCGAAACAGCAGCTACGTCATGCGGCGTCTTCTGTGTCGACCAAAACAAACGGACATGTGAGCGTTCAACAAGTCAACATCTAACCTGAGGAAACGTAGCAGTAGTTTTAGTTTTTGCTGTGGAGAGGTGGATCTTTGTCTTTTAGGTTACATACAGTATGGTTTGCACATGCAGTATCCATCCAAATTTAATGTGACAAGTCTCTCACTTAAGCTATTTTGTAATTAATAAATTAATTTTCATTTATTTTATTGATTGGATGAACAATAGTTTGCCTAAATATGATTAATTTGTATTTTTGTCTGTCTGATTGATGCTTGTGTTAACCCTGGGGGCCCTGAGGCCATTTTTACAGTTTAATTTCCGTCTGGATTTATTTTATAAAAAGCTTGTAAACATCAACCCTGTTGTCTACAGTCAAGATATGAACATCATTTTTTAGGACAAACTGGGCTATTAGAATATTTGGGTTGCAGTGAGGTCACTTGCATGCTAAAAATGGTTGTAGGGCCTTAAAGATAAATAAATAAATACATGAATCTTCCAGATATGTATGATATCACAGACATATAAGTAAAACCTAAGCCATTTTCCATTCTAAAACACTTCTCATATGTCTTGGGAGTCACACTGTGAAGAAATAATCATTATAACTTATACAGTTGACAAAATACATGCATTGTTTTCCAAAAAATTCAAGACGTTTTGCTCTCATGACATTTACTTATGCCAATAATAACATAATAATGTCATATTTATTGATATTACACCCACAGCAATGTTATACAAGCAAATATGTGTCTAAATAGTGCATAATTTGGCCTTCCATAGAGTAAATAGGCATTTTTGTCCCCTCTGGCCTTCCATACAAGAGGGGTGCCTTTATCTCCCATATATGGGCATGCACTTCCTGAAAAATAGACAGGACAGACACAGAGCGAGAGATCAGAGATTAGACAAACGATTCAGCGGCAGAAATGAGCCAAAACACGATGAATTATGGATATAAAGTGGACCAATCTTGGATATAACAGTATGGATTTAAAGCCCCCTGTAGAGGCTAAAAAGACAGGGAAAAGACCTCCGTAAACCTGAAAACGTCAGAATTTAAACGAAACCGAAAGTGAGTAAATCGCTCGTATGGTTCAAAAGTTATTAAACTATGAATCAGAGGTACTTTTTTACTCGTGGGCGAGTGTCTCGGTCTCAGAGGGTTAAGAAAAAAAATGACGTTACTCACTACTTGAGTAGTTTTTTCATCAAGTACTTTTTTACTCTTACTCAAGTAATTATTTGGATGACTACTTTTTACTTGAGTCATATTATTCTGAAGTAACAGTACTTTTACTTGAGTAAAATTTTTGGCTACTCTACCCACCTCTGGAGATCGTACAGATCTTTACCGGCTAAATACCAATTCCCATACCGGGAGTTGAACCCGGGCCACCTGGGTGAAAACCAGGAATCCTAACCGCTAGACCATATGGGACTGACCACATATTAATAACAGGGATTTCATGAATCAATTCATAGTCTGGCTGGAAATAGGCCTTCTCTTGAACGTGAATTAAGAAGCTTCTTAAGTAAGTTTTATCTTGAAGCTTTTGAGTGTTCTTTAGGTTTTTATCTGCTTTAACTATTACCGGACAGCGGGGGCACGGAGCAGAGCAGACCGGCCGTTAGGGAGGAATCCTCCTCCGTGTTCAGCTCCGTTTTGAACTGGCGGTAAAAAACTTAACGTTGGAACTTTATGACAAAGAGAAATGTTGACGGGTTGATTTCTGTTAATAACAAACACAACTATAGTCAATAGAAAAAGAAAATATATATATGAAAAGCCGTCTTGATTCATCTTTCCACTGTTCCTACAATCACCACTCTGGTCTGGTTGGAAACTAAAGGATCTAAATAAAAAATTTGGAGTTTAAACAGAGACACAACAGGAAAAATAAATCCATCAAATCAAGTCCCCAATAATCAGCATGTGGCCTTGTTTTATTTCAGGTAGTCAGCATGGCGCTGTTCCACATTCCCAGACATTTAAAACAAGTCAATCATTGGCGTTATTCTACGAGTCAGATGAATAAATCAGCTGTTTGCTATTTGAGCTGCTCTGTTTCCTGCTGGTCCTTCATTCTTTAGTGTCCTCTGGAAACAGGTTGCTGTCCTTTATGTTTCTTTTGGATGACATCATCAGTGTCTTTGCTTTAGTCTGAAGAAACTCCAACAGATTTAAAACCACATGCAGTCACAGAAAATACAAACAGGGAATAGAAAATGTCAGACAAAGAATATGAAATGAAAAGTCCCAAAGTAGGAAAATATAATGTTAATCTACCAAACAGCAATAACTGGAGAGCATCCAATTAAACATGGCCGACTTCCAGTATGTTAGTAATGAAGAGAGGAATGTTTGGACATATTACAGATTCATTTTATTTTTATTTAACCTTTATTTAAGCAGGAACAATCCCATTGAGCTACAGTAACTCTTCTTCCAGGGAGTCCTGGCAAGACAGACGGCAATAAGTTCAATAAAACATAAAAGACAGGACAATGGTTCCATACCACACCACAAATCTCTATAGACACTACAAAAAAACAAGACATTACACTTAACTTAAGCTAATCCATCCATGCAACTTAAAGAAAGGTTCCACTGAGATTTGAACTCAGATCACTGGATTCAGAGTCCAGAGTGCTAACCATTACACCATGGAACCTTCAAAAATTTTGTAAGGGTTTGCTTATCAGTTTCTTTCATAATATACACATGTGTGATATTTAAGGCACACTCACAATCACAACAAAGATGAAAAAGCAACAATTACAGGCCAACTTGAGTCATTTAGTTAGCTAAGCATTCAGAGGATGTGGGAAAAAGCAAGTCAAGAACAGGTTTTAAAGGACTTGCCACAGACAGTGAATACAGCAGTAGATATGTCTACTGTGTACAAACACATGGTAACTTTACATCTGTTGACAATAAGGATGCTAACAAAACACTGTACTTGCATTTGCGTTTCTTGCGCACATTCATGTTCTCTTAAATGTAAAGAACATGGCAATCTGTCATGGATCCGTCACAGATGCTTATAACTCCTACAGCAGAGCTCCACTCGGCATGTCTGACCACAACTCTGTTCATTTGGTTCCGTCTAACAAACCAGCCCTGAAGAAAAACAAGCCGAAACGAAACTTAGTTCCGGTTTGGTCAGATGAATCAATCCAGTGTCTACAGGAATGCTACTGCTGCACTGACTGGGATCTATTCAAAAACAAATGTAAGGACCTTGATGAGCCCAAAGAGACTGTTTCTGCATACATCACCTTCTGTGAAGACTTAGTCATCTCTCGTAAATCCATCTCCATATGTCCAAATAATATACCATGGGTCTCCAAATTTGTCAAAAGCATAATTAATCAACGAAATATTAGCTTCAACCAAGGTAACATGACTCAATACAGAGTACTTCAAAAACAAGCTAAAAAGGAACTTAAGCTTGCAAAACTTAATAATGAGGACAAAGTTTAGAACATGCTGAGCACAGGTCACTCACGTCCTCCATGGGAGGGTGTGAAGGCAATGATGGGGATGCAACCTAAGAAGTGTCTGATCTCCCTCAATGGCATGTCACACCTTGCCCTCTCAAATGACAACACTTTTTATAATTGTTTTAATATTTATGATTTTAGTGAGGAGCTGTCAGTTTTTAATAACATTGCCCCAACGCTTAAAAACAAGAACAGGCTGCAATGTATAGTTAAGGTGCGTGGCGAGAATTCTCACAACCCTCTGACTGACTTAAACTCTGTATATGAGACAAGGTCCCTCAAGAAGGCCCAATAAGTCCTGGCCGACCCTACTCACCCCTGAAAAGCTGCTTCATCTTGTTGCCGTCTGGACAAGGACAAACAGACACAAAAACTCTTTTGTCCCTGCTGCTATAGGCTTCTTTAATAAGTCAAGGTGAGGTGTGGACTTCTGTATAGTACGTGTTTATTTGTTTCCAGATGTATGGCTGTTGTATTGAATAACCTGTGTGTTATTTATGTTACATGCTGCTGCACAACAAATTGCCCCCAAGGATAATAAAGACTCCTTGAACTTGAAGGGCATCAGGACTTGGTAAAAAGGTCCTCCGCAGAAGTTTTGTCTCTCATCCAAGAGACTTCTTTAGTTGTTTTTGTTTTTTACACAGAAAGGTTGGACACAGTGCCCACTCCCCTATCCATATCTGAGAATTGAAAGCTGTGGGGAAAGGGGGGTTCCAAAGCTTATAGACCATTCAACAAGCAGTTCTGATGCACTATACTAGCCCATTCAGGATGAGCACTGTATACTCTGACTGCAGCAACACAAGTTCAAATTTCAGTGATCCCTAATTTTTATGGTGATTGTGAGACTGAATGCAAAGTGTGTATCCCCCATGTAACTCAAAGCCTATCACTTCCAGTCTACTGTCAAATTTGGAACTCCTTCAAGTTACATTAACGACCAGGTGACTCCTCAACATGCCCCCACCAACATACTGTTTACAGTCTAAATGGCCAAGGACATTAAACCTGTACGCTTACTTTAAACTAAATGTGGAAAGTTGAAAGGTTGATTTTTTTCACCTATACTGTGGCTTAAAACACATACCACCAAGATTTGAACTCAGATCGCTGGAGTCAGAGGCCAGAGTGCTAACCATTACACCATGGAACCTTTAAAAGTGTTGCAAGTGTTTGCTTGACAGTTTCTTTCATAATATCCACATACTATTGATATGATATGATATTGAAGGCACACAACAATCACAACGAAGATGAAAAAGCAACAATTATTGGCCAACTTAAGTCATTTAGTTAGCTAAGCATTCAGAGAATGTGGGAAAAGGCAAGTCAAGAACAGGTTTTCCAAAAGTAGAATGGGAGCCAGAGCGTTCTTCTCCTGTGGAACCAGGTTCCAGTTTGGGTTCAGGAGGCAGACACCATCTCCACATGTAAGAGTAGGCTTAAGACTTTCCTCTTTGATAAATCCTATACGTAGGGCTGGCTTGGGTGAGTCCTGAACCATCCCTTAGTTGTGCTGCTATAGGCCTAGACTGCCGGGGGACTTCCCATGATGCACTAGGTACCTCTCTCTTCCTCCTTCTCTCCATCTGTATGCAACCTCATATGCCTTTGAGATACAAGAACTTCTTCACTTGCGTAAATGGCCTATTTGTGCAAACAAAAGGTGGAAACAGATGATCTTAAGTGTAGGGTTTGGTGATTTTATTACCCCTAAAGTGTTTGCAGGTGCTTAGCATTATTAGCACCACACTCAAACCATCTGAGCTAACCGGCCTGCTTTTTAAGTGTTTGAAAAAGAAAGATTTCCGGAAACAAACCAGGCGAAATCAAGCAAAATTGGGCCAGTTCTGGATGGGCTACCTGGTTGTGTATGGTTTGTAGGGACTGCATATGTTTTCGGAGTTGCAAAAAAGACATGGAAAGCATAGCTATAGAGTCCAAACCAAGATGATGCATGCTCCTATTCTATTTCTGGAGGTATACAGGAGTTTCTCGAACCCTCAATCTTCTGATCCAAAGTCAGACGCCTTGTCCATTAGGCCACATGGTTGCAAAAAAAAAGGAATATTTCCAAATCTGAATTTCCACGGTTTATCTGAAATTCAGGAGTGAGGTAACATTTGTAAGAAAGGCAGACTAATTAGGTGGCCAGTTAGCTTTTGGTGAAGGAAATAGATTGAATGCTAGGCACATCAGTTACCTGTGACTCATATTTGCACTTGCTGAGCAGACAACCTTACAACTGTATGTTTTTGGCCTTGCTACAAAAGACGTGGAAAGCAGAGCTATAGAGATTGAGACTTGTTTTGCGCTAATGGCCAATTTGTGCATAAAAAGGTGGATACAGATGCTCTTGGGCGTAGGGTTTGGCGATTTTAGTACCCCTAAAGTGTCTGCCGGTGCTTAGCATTTTAGCACCACACTCAAACAATCTGAGCTAACCGGCCTGCTTTTTAACTGTTTAAAAAGAACAGATGTCCAGAAACAATTAAGGCCAAATTGAGCAAATTGAGCCAAATTGTCCGAGTTCTGGATGAGCTGGAGGAGTTGTACACTTTGGCAATTCTGAACACTTTCAGACACTGTTGTATCATGTAAGTAACATGCACAAGTCTTTAAAAAGAATTGTGGCTGTTTTTCATGCAGGTTTGCATCATGACAATGCGGGTGCTATCTCTAAATGAACAATGGCCAACCTACATCCATCTTGATAGCACCCAAATCTCTGTGCTGATCTCCCTGCTTGAATGGCAAGTCATCTGGTGGATTTTTCCCGTCAAGAGGAAGCGGATCAAGAGGGAGAGTTGTTTTATCGTTTTCACCAGCAATAAAGTTTATTTGTCCACAAATTGCAATAGGTTATCAACGTTTTCAGCGAAAAAGAATACCACAGCTCAAGTCCCTGATAAGGCAACAGCTTGATTGTGTGATATGTATGAAGTGCTCGCTAACGTCATCTGTCATGCAGGTTTGCAGGATGTTCACAGTCTGCTAGTGGCCATGATGAGTTGTGACTTTGAGCTTTTTAACCGTTTTGGTCAATTTAGCCAATTTTCAACCAGTTTGTGCAATAACATTTGGTGTTCTCAGGCATTGTGCAAATTATGGTCTACCCTCCTGCTGTCCAGAAGACCGTGATCATGGCAACAGCTTAATGGTCTTCATTTACTTTAATTTGTAGTTCAGCAGATTGTTTTTTCCACAGCCAGCTGCTTTAGAAGCCTGGGTAGCTCAGTCGGTAGAGCATCAGACTTTTAATCTGAGGGTCCAGTGTTCAAGTCCCTGTTCATGTGTAAAGTTTCACATTCTGCTAGATGAGTTGTCCATTTGACATGCCTGAACACTTCAGATACTGCCATATCATTTGTGTTCCATGCACAAGTCTTTAAACAGATTTGTCGCTGTTTTTCAAGCATGTTTGTATCATAACAATGTTGCTGGTAAGTCTAAATGAACAATGGGCAACCTACATCCATCTTGCTAGCACCCAAATCTCTGTGCTGATCTCCCTGCTTGGATAGTATGTCTAAGGACAATAACACATATGTTCTATAACCCTTTTCATTGGTTTGCTAACACTCTTAAAAAATTCCTTTCATTGTATCAATCTCAGAAATAACCAAAGAATGACAAATTCCATTTATGTTCTAGTACCAGTGTTCAACCACCTGAATGTCACTGTTTCCGCATTAGTTGTGTTTTTCTTGTTTTTAAAACACCTGCCCCGTGTGAGGGTTGAACTCACGACCTTCAGATTATGAGACTGACACGCTGCCTACTGCGCCAACGAGGCTATAAATGGCATTGCAATGGTTGGGAAAATTTCAGAAAAACTAACAATTTGGTCTTTAATCTCAATAAAAACAATGTATCTGGAAACCTATGTACTCACACAAAGGCTAAAATTGACCCTAGATGCTTTGTCATGACCCCATGAAAAAGCCAGGACAAAAGACCGTGTGCAAAGGTTGAAGGAAATGCGAGAATATGACCACAACAAAAGAAATGATAATTAAATGATGGTGGTAGTCAGTTTAGTCAGTGGTGAATGTATATGCATGGATGAGTGTGAGGTATGGTGTCAGCGATTTATGCTGAACAGTGTAAAACTAACAAAGATGAGCGGGAGAGGTGCTGGACTGAGAGACCTCTAGGGCAATCACAGATGCACAACCAATAATAAAACACTACTGAGTGAATGCGTTCAGAAAATGAAGAACATTGTTCAGAAAGCTTAATGAAGCTTCATTTGACCATAACTATTAACCACCTGAACCTGGTAAAAGGTATGAGGTACTCATGCATAGCCAGCTAGTGATTTACCTTCTGAAGATGGTGGTCGGCATGCCAACGAGGCTTGGAAATTTGCAGTTGGTGATTCAGAGGAGATGTAACAGTTTAAAGTGTAAAGTAACTTAATTTTCTAAATTGTCCACCTACAGTGCCAACGAGAGCTCTACTCTAATATTACCGGGTACGCAATAGCTATTCAATTTAGAAGGTATTGTTGATCTCAGAAACAACGATAGACAGCACCATCTTATCAAAATGCCCATGTATGTGTTTGCAAAAACATTCACATGAACTTGCAAATCAATTGATGAGATTTTGGAGGTCAAAGGTTCAATGTCAAGGTGACTGTGTCCTCATGTCTGTCCATCCAATTCTTGTGAATGCAATATCTCTGAACGCCTAGAGGGAAGCACTTCAAAATCTAGAGGTCAAGGTTACTGTTTCATTATGTCTCCAGAACTGTATATGTATTTCTCCTGAACTGTTGAGTTTGGGTGACGTAAAGCCCCAGTGGCCTAATGGATAAGGCACTGGCCTCCTAAGCCAGGGATTGTGGGTTCAAGTCCCATCTGGGGTGGTTTTCAGCAGAGTGGCGCAGTGGAAGTGTGCTGGGCCCACAACCTAGAGGTTGATAGTTCAAAATCATCCTCTGCTAGCTCTGTTTTGCTGGTGACACAATGGTAGAAACTCTGAAAGGGAGATGAATCAAGAGATTATGATTTCCATGGTGAGATGAATCATGTTATAACTGCTGGAAAAGTTGTTGACAGCCCATGAAAAGTAGCAAATCGCGTTCTGGCAGTTTTCTGTCCATTTTAAAAATTGACATCCACTACCCTGTCAGGACCCTGTAGTAATGCTGTCTTTCCAGTGATGTGATTGGTAAGTGGTTGGGCTGTATACAGGTTTTAATCATATCCATCGGTTGCATGGACGGGACATCAATACCCTGGTTCTACCGCCTGATCGCTGTCTTGTCTTTGTCGTTCAACAACTATTTGGGCTCACACCTAAACGCACCCAAAGCATCTCAGCCGAAAATCACACTGCACCTCAAAAGTGCTCTCAAGCACTCCCAGCTGTGCTTTTGCAGAAGAGCGCCTTGTTTTCTTTTAGCTTAGAAAAAGGCTTTAGCTTGACAAGGTAAACAAATTGATCCATAGTGCTACTCATTAGTGTGTCCACTTCAGTTATGTATTGAAGCACATCCTTAGAGCTAATGGCCCTCATTTATTAACCTAACGTACGACAGGCTTCACGTGAGATTCATGAAACGTTCGTATCACACCAATCAGAGCGTAAGAATGATCGTACATTGATAAATGCAGCAGCTGGAAACGATCATAATTAAAATTATCACACCCCATTATATTCTCGGTTTTGAGGCATCGCCGCTACTATTTACGACATGGACAGACGTAATCCGGCTAAGAAGAGCCATTTTTCAGAGGTGGCGATTGCAAACCTTGACATCTCAGGTGCTCTGGTGCAGCCAGCTACCACCAGGACCAGGAGCAGCCGGCTACCACCAGGCCCAGTAGAATATGCCGCCTAAGAAAAATGCAATCCTACCCGATGAGGTTGAGGAGATAAAGAAATCTCTGGACTTCTTGTCGGCGGAGATTTCAACAGAAGAAAAATCATAGATCTGATGAGTAAAATACAAACGCTAAACGGGCAAAACGTGGAGAAGATTGCTTTTCTGAAACTTGAGTTGCTGACCTCGAGCAATGCAATGTGATTATCAGCGGCCTGAGAACCAAACAACGGAACCATGCCAGGATGGCCGCAGACGCTGGCTACACCACTGCTAGGCTGAGGGAAGCTCTCGAGGAGGAGAAGGAGACGCTGGAACAACAGGTGATTTGCTTTTTGGACAGCAAAGGCATTTATGTTGATAGCAGGGACGTTGAGGATTGTCATAGTCTTCCGAGCAAAAACAAACGGCCACTCCATTGGTAATAATCCGGTTCACCAACAGAAAGAAAAAGTCCGCACTTCTCAGACAAGGAAGGAAATTAAAAGGCATCCAAGTTTACATCAACAAACACCTCACCAAGAAAAATGCTGATATTGCCAAGAAAGCACTCATACTCAGAAAACAAAACAAGATCCAGGCAACATGGGCAAGAAATTGTAAAATATACATCAAACTTCACGGGTTGACGCCTGAGGCAGCAAAAGAGATTGAAGTGATTCTCATCAGGGACATCACCGAGCTGGATAAGTTTGAAGAAGGAATGAATCAAGAGCAACATAGGCCTACATAAGGTAACTGCATACAAACTGAATTGGACGTATCAAACACAATGATCATGGCAAACTTGGACAGAAACTTCTCTGTTACATATAATCAACTGAACTTTCAAACTTTCAAATACACAGAACATAAACCACAAGACATTGAAAACAACATTGACCAAGATAATAATTTCTACAGTAGTTCTCACTGCCAGTGTGAATATTACACAGTTAAACCTGTAAGCTTACTGTAAACTAGATGTGGAAAGTTGAAAGGTTGATCTTTTTTACCTGTGGTGTGGCTTAAAAACCAGGTTCCACCGAGACTTGAACTCAGATCGCTGGATTCAGAGTCCAGAGTGCTAACCATTACACCATGGAACCTTTAAAAGTGTTGCAAGGGTTTGTTAACTAAAATGGACTAGTCCATACACACAATATATACATACTCTAAACAGAACAATACAGAGGCCGTCAGAGATGGCAAAAGTACTCACTGCCCGTGCTCAAGTAGAAGAAGAGATAATTGTGTTAACAAATACTCTGGTAAAAGTAGAAGTACTGATTTAACTTCTTTACTCAAGTAAAAGTACCAAAGTACAGGCTTAGCAATATAATTAAAATATAAAAGTAAAAGTAGCCTTATGAATGACAAAGCTACCTGGGCCAGACAGATGTTACTAGAGAGCACACTGAGAAACTACAGTGGACATGGAGAAAAGACTCTTTATTCTTTATTCTTTATATGCCATTGCCTACATTTTAAATGGCCGTCTACCAATAGGCCTGAAACATATATAAACATATAGCCTATTTATATTGACAGAGACTGGGACTCCAGGTTAATAAGATTCTGACCGAGTAGCAAGATATGAATTCAAGTGTGATTTTGTGAGAAGTCTGTGTATGTTCCAATTTAATTAGATTAAATTTCGTAATGGTAACTCCAGGGAAATTATTTGAAATTTAGTGAGGACTAGATTAGAACTGGATTTAAAGCTGATTCTGGTTTCCAACTTCGGCCCAGGTGTGTCTGTTAAAACACAGACGGAGACAACTTCTCTCTGTTGATTTATTACAATCAATCATCAGTATAAACATGGGGGGGCAGCTCTGCTATGAATGTGTGTGTGGTAATAAAAGAAATAAACAACATTGTAATGGCTACCATACACAATGTATAGGAATCTTACAGTGAGGAAAATAAGTATTTGAACACCCTGCTATTTTGCAAGTGCAGCTTAGGCATTATATGGTGTGTTGAGGTGCTACATGAACATTTCAGCAAACAGTCATAGCTCAGCTTATCATGTTGTTGTGGCCGAGTGGTTAAGGCGATGGACTAGAAATCCATTGGGGTCTCCCCGCGCAGGTTTGAATCCTGCCGACAACGAGCAGTGTTTTTTAAGAGTGGTACCAAACCAATGACACATCAGAGTATACCAAATCGCAGATGTGCTTTCATAAACAATATTGTCTTATCTCATAGGTACTGGAAGCAACCAGTCTCCACCAATGTATTTCTTATCAATCTGTCTTACAAGATTTGCAGTGAGCGTTGTATTGTCCAGCAGAAAGGCAACAGGTGTGTTACTTTTCAACTATGATTTATACCATTAGCACTGCAAGCATTTTACCCAGGTTTGATTTCCAGCCACCGCAGTTGCATTTACAGGTTTTAAAGCCAGCTACAACATTAACATTACATGTTTTACCACGGTTTCTTCTTTTATTCCGTAATATTTCAATTTCCTTGTGGAGTCATCCCAAAAGGATTAATAAAGATAAGTCTAACTCTATCTCAGAAAAAAGTCAGAAGAATTTCAAAATCTTCAGGGGATGTAGCTCAGTGGTAGAGCGCATGCTTTCCATGTATGAGGACCTGGCATCTCCAGCAGGTATTATGGTAGAGTCTTTAAAAGAGCTGCAGAAGATATTACCTCCTGTGGTAATCTGACTGGTAGACAGCACAACAAGCACTTTAAACGTACATGTTTTACAGTTTCTATTTACAGTATTTATTACCTGTAGTGTAGTATATTTACTGTATTACACTCCAGTTTTTATGGGTGTTACAGCGGGAATAAAGGAGTATGAGCACTGTATAATGTATATACTGTATAATCTCAACATGACATTAAGTTTACTCTTCAGCAGGTGGAGAGACGTTTCACTTCAGACACTTGCAACATCAGAGGCTTTGTTAAACATCAACAGACAGGAAATAGACTTAATGCTGATACAAAGCACAGGAATTAGCAGAGGATGGTTTCGATCCATCGACCTCTGGGTTATGGGCCCAGCACGCTTCCGCTGCGCCACTCTGCTCTGCTGATAACAATCCGGGGCTTTTGTGGGGAGATTTGGGAACCTGTGGCCACCAAGGTTCCAACATTTTACGGCTTGTAAAGTTAAACTTTTGGTAGACCTTGCAACTATCTTTTATGTGAGCTCCCTGATTACTCACACATTGATTATTCACATGTAAGACTTGTGATTGGCTGGTGTTTTAAAAAAAGGGCATTGTGAGTACAGATATAAACATCAGTAAGGAGTCTACCAAGTTGCCTCTTATCATTTTAGTTTGGACACCCAGTGAGGCTTACAATGTAAAGAGAGGAGCCTGGTCGGGCTAGAACTCTCCCCTGCTGGATCGGGCTGTACTGCACCGCCTAATGAAAATATACACCCTTGACATATGGATAGTCCTAATATTAATATATAGGCTTATTTTGCAATCTCGTCACCCTACATGTAGGTGTACCTATATTTAAATGAACACACAGTACAAAGCTTATGCAGTGTTTTTTAATTTTACCTGTGTTTTTTTGTGAGGGACAACTCTGTCCGGCTTATTTATGTAGCATGGAAGCTAGCGTTAGCTAACTAGCAGCCAGCCTGCTTCCAAACAAATACTTTTTAATTATCTCAACACTTTTTAACAGTCAAACTGAAACACTGGCGGTGAGCTCCAGGTCCTGCAGCTGCAGACGGACATGGATAGCTTCAGACCCGCTCACCACTAGTGTTGGTGGATTAGCAAGCTAGCGTACTAAACTAACCCCGCTTATAAATAAATACATTTTAATTATCCTAACACTTTAAACAGTCAAACTGAAACACTGGAGGTGAGCTCCAGGTCTTGCAGCCACGGACAGACCGCCATCAATGGGTATAATGCGTGCCTTTTAAATTAAATATTTTTTTTTTTAAGCGGGCTGGTTGGTTAGTTTGCTAACGCTAGCTTGCTATTCCCCAACACTGGCGGTGGGCTCATGGGGGGTTGTGCCGCTGCTATCGGGTCTGGAGCTTTCCATGTCTCGCTGGAGATCAGATCCCGTTGAGGTCGGCAGCGGAGCTTTCTAGCGATGTTTCCCCGCTGGCCGAGCCCCACTGACGGCGGACCGTCTGCGTCTGCAGCACCTGGAGCTCCAGTGTTTCAGTTTAACTGTTAAAAAGTGTTGAGATAATTAAAAGGTATTTACAGTATTTAGAAGCGGGCTGGATGCTAGTAAGCTTATGCTAGCTTTCATGCTTCATAAATAAGCCGGACAGAGTTGTCCCTCATCTGGGGATAAAAACCCTGCTGCCCCCTCCCCCCCATCCTGTTGGCGCAGAGCTCCACAGACTAAGTCCACAGGTACAACTTAGTTTTGCACCAAATGTATCACAAGAAGTGTTGCAAAAGTCAAGGGTGCAGACTCGCCTTTGTGGAAAAGTGACTGAAGTGAAAAAAAAAATGAAATAAAGTACAAGTACAGAATTTTTTTCTACAAGCTCTCAAATCATATTCTCTAAGTGCTCACATCACATCTACGCGCTCTCACATTTGCACCATATTTACCTTCATATTCTTTGTTGAACTTTATTGCTTTACAAACACCAAAGCAAGTAAGCGCTGTGACTAACATTGCTCTTCTGAAGTGATTTTGGAGAGGGACATCAGGTAGAAATACTCTGGTTGACTAGCATGACACCATTGTATTCATATAATAATCAATCCAGGTTAACGTGAATGACAGTGACTGCATGTTGCTTCCTCTAAATTTCAGGTTGTGGTCGACTAGCGAGGCCAGCTCGTCAGTTTGATAAACTGACCAGACCTGCATGCCTCTTGTTTCTTTGGGCTAGTTGTATTAGCTTTAGACCGGCTGGTAGCAGCTTTCTGCTTGTTTCTTTAAGCTAACTATATTAGCTTTAGCCTGGCTGGTAGCAGCTTTCTGCTTGTTCTTTAAGCTAACTATATTAGCTTTAGACCGGCTGGTAGCAGCTTTCTGCTTGTTTCTTTAAGCTAACTATTTTAGCTTTAGCCTGGCTGGTAGCGCCTTTCTGCTTGTTTCTTTAAGCTAACTATTTTAGCTTTAGCCTGGCTGGTAGCAGCTTTCTGCTTGTTTCTTTAAGCTAACTATATTAGCTTTAGACCGGCTGGTAGCAGCTTTCTGCTTGTTTCTTTAAGCTAACTATTTTAGCTTTAGCCTGGCTGGTAGCAGCTTTCTGCTTGTTTCTTTAAGCTAACTATATTAGCTTTAGCTTGGCTGATAGCAGCTTTCTGCGGTGGGAAATGGCCGGGAGACGTTGTGATTATGTTGCATTAATCAGGGGGTTTAGTTTGTATTTGAGGAGAACATAAAACCCCAACTACTGTAGCGTCACTCACTACCCATCAAATACTATGACATCACTGTGTCTGAGGCAGCTGTTGCCAATGGTAGGCTACTTTTCTACACGCGAAGAGCCTCACTTCCCATAACAATAAACCCCATCGGACTAACGTCACATACACACGTTGCCCACATGGCTACCTGTCTTAAAGGGGAATGGTCAGATGGTAATAATCATGTAAAGGAGAAACAGTGAAAGGTTACTTTTCTATCAAGCAGCAAAAAAGTATTAACGTCAACATCGTAACGTCCTGCAATGTGACTTTCGCGCATGCGCACATCGCGATGTCAATGCTAAAACACAATATTGTTCAGCCCTAACTGACGGTATACTTCAGTAAGATAGTTTGCCACTTTTATCTTGGGTAATGCCACATGTAAGTATATCTTAGTTTATTTAGATACCCAACATAGGTTATACTACGTACACTGTATAACAATACATTACGTGTTTCTTTATTTCATCTTACATTTTTGCTAGCCTGTTGTGTAGTTATATTGTTTTTACAATTATCTTTGTTTAATATATGTGACTCATTACTATCTAAGTAACTGGTCATTGTGTTTTCTCCCAGTTTCACCCTTTGTTACTCAAATAAACGTGTTACAAGGATCCCGGTCGCCAGTGCTTGATGGTGGAAGGTGTTTAGCTGCTGGTCAGATTGCACAGCCTTACGTGCGTGAAGGACAAGACATATTTCATGGTAAGTATTTCCAGGTAATCTCTGCACCTCTAATCTCTGCACCTCTGTTATTCTAATATTACCATGTAATAAAATTGAAACAGGCAGTTTTGCATTTTCCACCACTGATTCATGGTTTTTATTTCAGAAACTACCGGAAGCATTTCCAAGTAATCACTACACCTCTGTTTTGGTATTATTACCATGTAATTAAATCGAAACAGGCAGTTTTGCATTTTGCACCACTGCCTTCTAAATCTCTAACCATGCGCCATTTCTTGCCTAAAACAATATAACCAACAATATGTTAAATTAAATTAGATAAATGTAACTCCCTGATGGTCTAATGGCTAGGATTTGGCGCCCTCACCGCCGTGGCCGGGGTTCAGTTCCGGTCAGGGAATGGTCAGGACTTGACAGACACAGATTTAAAAGAGCAAGTTTTTGGTTGATTTGTCAAATTCTTCCTCATTAGTTTAACGTTTTAAAGAGTACCATTTCCTTTAAATCAGACCCCGACAGTGGATGTATCCTTTTGTCCTCATTGATGGGTCATAAACACTTCATCTGCCTCTATCTCAATAACAATTCTTTTCATTTTTTCAAGCAGTTACTAAACCCCTAACCAACATTTTTAACTGAAAACCAATGTATGTGAGAGTCCAGTAATGTTATTGTTGGATTCAGGTCCAAATTTTGACATTTTAGCGCAACGCAAAGGTGCATAACAGATTTTTATTCTACATACCTGGAGCGATGCAAAGCAGGGGTGGCCGACTAGTCAAGGAACAACAAGAGACTTGGTATTTAAGAATACTAACTGACTATGTGACAGATGTGTAATCTGTCATGTCCTGCCTTCTGAAGGTCTAGCCAGGCGCCATTCCTCGCCTAAAACAATATGAGTCATTCCAGTAAATGAAAAGAAAACTCACATCTGCAAAGATAAATTTGAAAGATGTGACTCCCTGATGGTCTAGTGGCTAGGATTCGGAGCTCTCACCGCCGCGGCCCGGGTTCGATTCCCGGTCAGGGAATGGTCAGGACTTGAGAGACTCAGGTGTGATGTTTGAAAGAATAAGTTCCTGGACTTGATTTTGATTTGTCAAATTCTTCCTCATTAGTTTAAATGAATTGACAACATCAGTTATATGACTTACAGTTCTCAAAGACGCACACTATCTCAACTGGTTATCCTTTAGACAGCTAATCTCTTTTTCTTTTCTCTCACTTTTTGTCTCTGTCTGGCCTTATGTATTTGCTTGTATTACATTAAGTGACCTGCATACCAATGACCGTAAAGATTAATATGTACTGTACATGGTTTTCAGAACTGTACCTTCAGATATAGGTAAGGCCACTTGGGTTATCTTTGGGCTGCTCTATATTCACCTGCAGAATGATAAACCCTAGAGTTGGCTTACTCCAGGTTATTTAAGCAACAAACGTCCCTGGGTGGACTTGAACCACCATCCTTTCGGTTAACAGCCGACTGCGCTGACCTATTGCGAACAAGGTGAGGGCCATGTGGGGCCTCTGAGCATCATTTATAGACTAATTAATTATTCTCGAGTCAAATTTTGATTGGAAAACACATACTAACATGAACATAGAAGGGCCATGTCGGGCCTCTGAACATCACTTATAGACCAAGTAATTATTCTCAAGTCAATCTTTTTATTGGAAAACACATACTTACATGACCATAGAATGTTGTTAGTTTTCTCCTTTTAAGTAATGCATATTAGTATCTCCATACTTCCAGCCAACAATCTCCTATATTACTGACACATTTCATCTCTCCTCCATCTGTACAGGCTTGGCAATATACTTAAAATATAAAAGTAAAAGTAGCCTTATGAATGACAAAGCTCCCTGGACCAGACAGATGTTACTAGAGAGCACACTGAGAAACTACAGTGGACATGGAGAAAAGACTCTTTATTCTTTATTCTTTATATGCCATTGCCTACATTTTAAATGGCTGTCTGCCAATAGGCCTAAAACATATATAAACATATAGCCTATTTATATTGACAGAGACTGGGACTCCAGGTTAATAAGATTCTGACCGAGTAGCAAGATATGAATTCAAGTGTGATTTTGTGAGAAGTCTGTGTATGTTCCAATTTAATTAGATTAAATTTTGTAATGGTAACTCCAGGGAAATTATTTGAAATTTAGTGAGGACTAGATTAGAACTGGATTTAAAGCTGATTGTGGTTTCCAACTTCGGCCCAGGTGTGTCTGTTAAAACACAGACGGAGACAACTCTCTGTTACTGCTTTATTACAATCAATCATCAGTATAAACATGGGGGGGGGGGGGGCAGCTCTGCTATGAATGTGTGTGTGGTAATAAATGAAATAAACAACATTGTAAAGGCTACCATACACAATGATAGGAATCATATATGCTAGTAAATAATAACAATAAACCAACTACTAATTACATTATCTTAATGAGCAAGGACGTTCAACAATCGCCATTATATCGAATCAACAGCCAGGTGTAACCTAGCCAACAGTAGAAGAACGTAAACAAGCTAACTTTTAAATGTACCAGAACTACAGACCAATACAACAACAGGCTTACATGAACTGACAACATCAGTTATATGACTTACAGTTCTCAAAGACGCACACGATCTCAGCTGGTTATCCTCCAGACAGCTAGTCTCTTTTTCTTTTCTCTCACTTTTGTCTCCGTGTGCCGTGCGCGCCTGCTCGTGGTGTGAGGCGCGTGTCCGCGCTATTCTCCGACATGGACTCCAAATCACACCTGATAGAAACCTTTAGTACAAAACTAAAGTAACAAGCCAATTTTGTAAAATGTAGGGAGTAGAAAGTACCAATATTGTGGTAAAATGTAAGGAGTAAAAGTAAAAAGTCGCCAAAAAAAATAAAGAGTAAAGTAAAATATCCGCAAAATCTACTTGAGTACAGTAATGAAGTGTTTGTACTTCGTTATTTTGTTAACAAAGTATTTGTACTTCGTTACTTCCCATCTCTGATGACTGTAAAGATTAATATGTACATGGGTTCCAGAACTGTATCTTCTGATAGACATAAGGCCACTTGGGTTATCTTTGGGCTGCTCTATGGTCTCCTGAAGAAGGATAAATCCCAGAGTTGGCTCACTCCAGATTATTTAAGCAATAAACGTCCCTGGGTGGACTTGAACCACCAACCTTTCGGTTAACAGCCGACGCCGCTGACCTATTGCGCCACAGAGACTGCATATGTCTGATGTTTTTTTTATTTCTGATTCTGATGTAGAGATGGACAAACGACTCAAAAGCATAATACTTCTTGCCGTGACATAACAAGAAACAGTAAAAAAAGAGGTCGGCGAGATAGAGTTCAAGACCCTTTTTTCAGGACACCCAAACTTTGTCGCTCAATATGGCAGGAATTCTATGCATCCAGGGCCAAATGTTTTACCATTTCATCCACTACGGGCCCCTAAGGAACTTTACATGTGTTGACAATAAAGATGCTCACAAAACGCTGCACTTGGAATTGCGTTTCTCATGCACATTCATGTCCTGTTAAATACAAAGAACTGCTAAGTTCTTTACTCCCAATATCAACTCTTAGACATTAGTTCCAAAATAAAACACTAGTTGTCAGAAGTGGGATTTGAACCTACGCCTCCAATGGAGACTGCGACCTGAACGCAGCGCCTTGGACCGCTCGGCCATCCTGACTGATCCAACAGATCTTCAGTAGGACCTGTCTCAAAAATTATTACATAGTAAATTAAACATGTCATGATATCATGACATGTCTGACGGGGCGCTACCTATACCATCCAAAGACTGAGACTGCAGCAATATGTTCAATGCCCGTATATGTTTAATGTATTCATATTTTCGTTATTTTCACAATGTTTATTCTTCTCATCGGGTAGGATTGCATTTTTCTTAGGCGGCATATTCCCCTGGGCCTGGTGGTATCTGGCTGCACCAGAGCACCTGGGATGTCAGGCTTTAAATCCCCACCTCTGAAAAGTGCCGCTTCTTAGCCGGATTATGTCTGGCCATGTCATAAATAATAGAGGCGAGGCCTCAAAACTGAGAATATAATGGGGCGTGATATTTAAATTACAATCGTTTCTAGCCGCTGCATTTATCAATGCACGATCATTCTTACGCTCTGATTGGTGTGATACGAACGTTTCATGAATCTCACGTGAAGCCTGTCGTACGTTAGGTTAATAAATGAGGGCCATTAGCTCTAAGGATGTGCTTCAATACATAACTGAAGTGGACACACTAATGAGTAGCACAATGGTGCAATCTGTTTACCTTGTCATAAGCTAAAGCCTTTTCCCAAGCTAAAAGAAAACAAGGCGCTCTTCTGCAAAAGCACACCTGGGAGTGCTTGAGAGTCCTTTGAGGTGTAGCATGATTTTAGGTGTGTTTTAGGTGTGTTAAGGTGTGAGCCCAAATAGTCGTCGAACGACAAAGACAAGACAGCGATCAGGTGATAGAACCGGGGTATTGATGTCCCATCCATGCAACTGATGGATATGATCAAAACCTCTAAACAGCCGAACCACATCACTGGAAAGTCAGCATTACTACAGGATCCTGGACATCTGTCAACAACTTTTCCAGCAGTTATATCGTCTCACCATGGAAATCAGAGTTAGCAGAGGATGGTTTCAATCCTGAACCTCTGGGTCAGAGGCCGAGGACACTTCCATTGTGCCAATCTGCTGAAATTCACCCCAGGTGGGACTTGAACCCACAATCCCTGGCTTAGGAGGCCAGTGCCTTATCCATTAGGCCACTGGGGCTTTACATCACCAAGCATCCCCATCACTAGTTCAGGAGATACATATACAGTTCAGGAGACGTAATGAAACAGTAACCTTGACCTTGACCTCCAAATTGAAATCAGTTCATCCGCAACTCCTAGTCGTTATGTATGCCAAATTTAAAGTGCTTCCCTCTAGGCGTTCAGAGATATTGCATTCACAAGAATCGGATGGCCAGACATGAGGACACAGTCACCTTGACATTGAACCTTTGACCTCCAAAATCTCATCAATGATTTGCGAGTTCAGATGAATGTTTTTGCAAACTTTGAAGGAACACAAACATGGGCGTTGTGATAAGATGGTGCTGTCTATCGTTGTTTCTGAAACAATACCTTCCGAAGTTGAATAGCTATTGCATACCGGTAATATTAGAGAAGAGCTCTCGTTGGCACTGTAGGCGGACAATTTAGAAAATTAAGTTACTTTAAACTTTAAACTGTTACATCTCCTCTGAATCACCATCTGCAAATTTCCAAGCCTCGTTGGCATGCCGACCACCATCTACAGGAGGTAAATCTCTGGCTAGCTATGCAGGAGTACCTCATACCTTTTACCAGGTTCAGGTGGTTAATAGTTATGGTCAAATGAAGCTCATTAAGCTTTCTGAACAATGTTCTTCATTTTCTGAACTTATTCACTCAGTAGTGTTTATTATTGGTTGTGCATCTGTGATTGCCCTAGAGGTGCTCTCAGTCAAGCACCTCTCCCGCTCATCTTTGTTAGTTTTACACTGTCCAGCATAAATCACTGACACCTCACACTCATCCATGCATACACCAGGCATACATGTATACAACCTTGCACACAGTCTTTTGTCTCCCTTTTCATGGGGTCATTACAAAGCATCTAGTGTTGATCTTAGCCTTTGTGTGAGAACATAGGTCTCCACATACATTGTTTTATTAAGATGACGACCAAATTGTTAGTTTTTCAGAGATTTTCCCAACCATTGCAATGTCTTTTGTTGCCTCGTTGGCGCAGTAGGCAGCGCGTCAGTCTCATAATCTGAAGGTCGTGAGTTCACCCCTCACACGGGGCAGGTGTTTTAAAAAACTAAAAGCACTACTGCTGCTAAAAATACAGTGACAGGTGGTTGAAACACAAGCACATGAGTGAAATTCGTCATTTTGGTTATTTCTGAGATTGATACAATGAAAGGAATTATTTAAGAGTCGTAGCAAACCAATGAAAAGGGTTATAGAACATAGTGGTATGTCCTTGGACATACTATCCAAGCAGGGAGATGAGTACAGAGATTTGGGTGCTAGCAAGATGGATGTAGGTTGCCCATTGTTCATTTAGACTTACCAACAACATTGTTATGACAACATTGTTAAATGGCAAGATGGCGCTGTGTCGTGCGGCAGCCTGTTGCAGCAGCTCCTGTTTGCATTGTGTTTGTGTGTGTTTTTAGTCACTTTATTTTATTTATTCTTTTGTTTTTAAGTGTTGTATAGCTGTGAAAAGGATGGGGCCTGTACATTTCGGAACTTTTATTTTAGTTTTATTCTTACTTTGGACGTGTTTTGTGACTTCATGCTACGCTCAAGGCAGCGGGACCGTTGTTGTTTACACACGCGATCAGCTGATTGCGCTGTGTGGACCTGTGCTGCTGCCGGGGCCAAACATGAAGTCCCGAAGGAACTACGAAGAGACGTCGGGTTGCAGAGGAGGAATAAAAGTAAAGAGAAAAGAAGAAAGCACAGGCCTGCCGTCCCAGCGATCATTATGGGGAACGTACGGTCTCTGGGGAATAAGACGGACGAACTAGCAGCGCTCATCAGAACCCAGAGGGAGTTCCGTGATTGCAGTTTACTGTGTTTTACTGAAACATGGCTGCACTCGCACATCCGGACTATGGTGTGGCGGTACCCGGCTTTTTGACCGTTCGGGCGGACAGAAACGTTACAGAAAGCGGTAAGAAGAATGGAGGGGGGGTTGCACTGTATGTGAGTGAAAGGTGGTGCAACCCGGGACATGTGAATGTGAAGGAACGTTTCTGTAGCCCGGACATTGAACTGCTGGCTGTGGGTTCGTCCGTACTATTTACCGAGGGAGTTTACGTCCGCCATAATGATAGCTGTCTACATCCCACCGTTGCTGATGCGGAGGCAGCTGCTGACGTCATTAACACCACGGTCTCACGACTCCAGACGCAGCAGCCCAACGCCTTCATCGCTATCTCTGGGGATTTTAATCATGCTTCTCTGGATAAATCCCTCCCGGACTTTAAACAATATATTAACTGCCCCACAAGAGAAAATAAAACTTTGGACCTCCTGTATGCAAATGCTAAGGATGCATACAGTGCCACTGCCCCCCCCCCTTGGCAAATCAGATCACAATCTTGTCTTGCTGTCTCCCATGTATGTTCCTTGTGTCCTGCGGGCAGCCTGTCCACAAAGGATTGTAAGGAGGTGGACTCAGGAGGCTGAGGAGGCACTGCAGGACTGCTTGGAGTCTACAGACTGGAGCGTGCTCTGTGAGCCATATGGGGAGGACATCGACACATGGCTGACTGTATCACAGAATACATTAAGTTCTGTGAGAACACCACCATGCCCTCCCGGACTGTACGCTGTTTTCCCAACCATAAGCCGTGGATCACCAGTGACCGAAAGTCCTTCTGAAGGAGAAGAAGACAGCTTTCAGGTCATGGGACAGACAAGAGCTTAGGGAAGTACAGCACCGACTGCGGGATAAACTGAGGGAGTGTAAAAACACTTACAGGAGGAAGCTTGAGGCCAGTCTCCAGCAGAACAACATGAGGGAGGTGTGGACAGGAATGAAGAGATCACCGGGTGTGGGAGGAGAAGAGGACAAACAGCAGGGAGCCAGGAGAGAGCAAACGAGCTAAACTTCTACTTCAATAGGTTTAGCTCACAGCCATCCCCTGTCCCTTCTACCGCTCCACCAACCCCCTACACCCCCTCATTGCCTCCTCCCCCCCCCTATTTTGTTCCAACACCCCTCCTCACTCCCTCAGCCCTCCTGCAGTCAGCCCTCTCCCCCCACCACCACTACAGCACATTTCCCCCCCCCACTGACACTTCAAGCTCCCCCCCCTGCTTTACATTCACACCTGGCCAGGTGAAGAGACAGCTGGAGAGGCTACACCAGCGCAAGGCTGCTGGCCCGGACGGCATCAGCCCCAGGGTCCTGAAGACCTGCGCCAGTCAGCTGTCTGGTGTTCTCCAGTACCTCTTCAACCTGAGCCTGAGCCTGCAGAGGGTGCCGCTGTTGTGGAAGACGTCCTGCCTTGTCCCGGTCCCCAAGAAGTCGACTCCATCTGGCCTTAAGGACTACCGCCCAGTGGCTCTCACATCTCATGTGATGAAGGTGCTGGAGAGGCTGGTCTTGGCCTACCTGAGGCCGCAGGTGAGTTCTTCTCTGGACCCTCTACAGTTTGCCTACCAGCCTCGACTGGGAGTGGATGACGCTGTCATCTATCTTCTGCAGCGAGCTCATTTGCACCTGGATGGTGGTGGCGGCACTGTAAGAATCACATTTTTTGATTTCTCCAGTGCATTCAACACCATCCAGCCTCAGCTACTTGGTGAGAAGCTGCGGGTGATGGGTGTCGGTGCGTCCATAGTCTCCTGGATCACTGACTACCTGACAGACAGACCACAGTTCGTCCGCCTGGACCGTGTTCTGTCTGATGTGGTGGTGAGTGGGACGGGGGCCCCACAGGGGACTGTGCTGTCTCCTTTTCTGTTCACCTTATACACCTCAGACTTCCAGTACAACTCAGAGTCATGTCACCTACAGAAGTTTTCTGATGACTCTGCAGTTGTTGGGTGTATAAGGGATGGACAGGAGGGGGAGTACAGGGCACTGGTGGGTGACTTTGTGGAGTGGTCTGGTAAGAACCACCTGCTGCTGAACGTGGATAAGACCAGAGAGGTGGTGATCGACTTCAGGAGGAAGGGAACGGCTCCGCAGCCCCTATGCATTCTGGGAAGTGACGTGGACATGGTGGAGGATTACAGATACCTGGGTGTCAACATCGACAGCAGGCTGAACTGGAAGGTCAACAGCACTGCTGTTTACAAGAAGGGGATGAGCAGACTCTATTTCCTGAGGAAGCTGAGATCCTTCAACGTGTGCAGCAGGATGTTGGAGACCTTCTACCAGTCTGTTGTGGCCAGTGCTCTGTTCTCCTCCGTCATCTGCTGGGGCAGCAGCATCGGAGCCAGCGATACAAACAGACTGAACAAACTGATCAGGAAGGCTGGCTCCGTGATCGGCTGCAAACAGGACACATTTGAAGCTGTGGTGGAGAGGAGGTCGATGAACAAACTGTTATCTATCATGGATAACCCTGACCACCCTCTCCACCCCACACTGGTCCAACAGAGGAGCAGCTTCTCAAAGAGGCTCCGACAGTTTAAATGCCGCACGGACCGCTACAGGAAATCATTCCTACCTCAGACAATAAAACTCTTCAACACGTCATCCCTGGGGGGTAGATGAGACTCTGAGACACACAATACTACACACAATACTACAATAAGGGCAACCGGCACGACTGGGTCATATTTACAAAAGCTGCACATTTTTGTTTTGTTTTTTCCCATCTTGTATATACTTAAATATTTGTTCTTACATTCTTATATTTTTATTCTTATATTTTGTTATTATAATTATAATTATTTCATGTATATTGTATGTATGTATATTTCGTGTGCTGCTGTAACACTGTAATTTCCCATTTTTTTGGGATCAATAAATCTATCTATCTATCTATCTATCTATCTATGATACAAACCTGCTTGAAAAACAGTTGAAATTCTTTTAAAGACTTGCGCATGGAACACACATGATATGATAGTGTCTGAATTTGTCCATGTCCATACAGGCATGTCAATGGACAACTCATCTAGCAGAATGTGCAACTCTACGCCTGAACAGGGACTTGAACCCTGGACCCTCAGATTAAAAGTCTGATGCTCTACCGACTGAGCTACCCAGGCTTCAAAAGCAAGTGACTGTGAAATCAAGTGTCGACCTAAATGTAAAACTCGCCTGTTAACACATCTCCACTGCAAGCAGGAAAGCCGTTTCTGGATCACTGTGCCATTATCAGTGACATCACAGAGCATTGTCATGAGAGTCTATAAGTAGGACCAATCAGGTTGCTCCCATCAGGTTGTTTTTTGACAATGCCACGCAGACGCAGACACGCGCTCGCCCGCTCGCAGACGCAGGAGGACTCACAGTCCTCCCATGTCCACCGACGTAGGAGAGAGTTGTCCGACGCAGACTCTAGGCAACGCCAATAAACATGTAGCACAGGGCCCGAACAACTGTATTGATCTCATGTTATTTTCCAGATTGGTTCAGCTGCTAAATTTAAATTATCAGTCAGATTTACTGACTAACTGACCGACTGACTGACTCCTAACTGACCTCAGGCCTCAACACCAACAGCAATTTCATAGAAAACAGACTTGGAGAGGAGGAGAGGAAGTGTTATCTGTCAGCTAACAGGTTTTAAAGAGCTCATTGTACCTTATTATCCTACCAGAGCACTGCGCTCCAAGAATGCAGGGTTACTTGTGGTTCTTAAAGTCTCCAAAAGAAGAATGGGAGCCAGAGTGTTCAGCTATCAAGCTCCTCACCAGTTCCCGTTTGGTTCAGGAGGCAGACACCATCTCCACATTTGAGAGTAGGCTTGAGACTTTCCTTTTTGATGAAGCTTATAGGTAGTTCTGGCTCAGTTTTTCCTTGCCTCTTTCGCCTAGTGCTTGCTCTTGGTAGGAATTTTCGGGTTTCTGTAAATAACATCACAGAAGATGGTCTGGACCTGCTCTTTTATGAAAAGCGCAATGAGATAAGTGTTGTTGTGATTTGGCTCTATATAAATAAAATTGAATTGAATTAAATTACCTGAACCTCAACTTCCTAGCCTCATAGTTGATGTTTTACATTCTTGGATCCGTCTTAGGTTCCTGCTGTCTGCCTACGTTCCTGGATCCTGAAGTAGGTGATCATATTGTCACTGAAAACATATCTTTGATAGCAGGATCATTCTCAATCCTTTTGTAAAACCTTTGTCTTTCTTGGAGTATATCCACTATAATACATTCTTAAAAAATGCATCTTTTGCTATGGTTAGGCCTCTTATCCAAACTACTCTGGCAGATGTAGTAGTGTCGATGTAGCCTTGGGAAATAATTAGCAGCTGGTAGATAGATCTCCCCATCGGGAAATAAAACCCCAGTCTTCCGTGTGAGAGGCGGAGGCGACCATCCAAAGTTTCAGTAGTATTGTGGTTTTTGTGTTGGAACAAGTTGCACTGTTTGAAATAAGCTTTTGAGATACAAGAACGTCTTCACTTGGGACAGCAATTGACTCCCAACCCGATGGGAGAAATCCTGAGCTTTGAGATTTGGAGGGGCTGACTTTAATTACGAATGCTTGACACTGGACTTCAATCTGCCCCAGTGGGCGCTGTAGATCACTGTTTGATGAAGCCCACAGAACACCATAATCTGGAAAGAGCAGAAAAGGAATTACAAAGTGCCCAGACTTGACACTCTTCCACCGTCTGCTGCGCCTTGTGAGGTGCTGTTCATGTCCAGTAGATATGCTTTTTCCATCGCTTGACAATATTCCCATTTAGGGTCAGGAGTTCTCCTCCCATGCTGAACACAGCCTGAAACAAGGCACGCTTTCCCCCTCATGATTCACCCCAGTGGAAGCTGTAGATCAATGCCTGATTAAGCCAAATGAACCACATAGTCTGCAAAGAGCATAACCGGAATTCTAAGGTGGCCAGACTTGACACTCTTCCAACTCCTGCTTCGCCTTGTGACGTTTCGTTCATTCCATCGCTTGAAAATATTCCCATTTTGGATCAGGAGTTCTCCTCCCATGCTGAACACAGCTTGAGCCAAGGTCCACTTTCCCGAGTAGTCCCACGCGTTTGCCGGGACTTCCTCGAGGACTTGCATTGGTTAGCTGGTAGAAAAATCTCCCCGTCGGGGAATCCAACCCCGATCTTCCGCGTGACAGGCGGAGATACTGTCCATTATACTAACGAGGAATGCCCAAGCCTAAAATTTGGCACATCAAGAAAAGCTGGCGCTATTCCAACATTTAGGCCACAGTCAATGCATGTAGAAATATTTAGGTTTACTACATATTTGCTGTCATTCAAATCCATGACAAATCATCTGTGACTGAATCTAGTTTAAAATCTCTATTTTGTAGCATTTTGAACATTTGCAATAAAATAAAAAATGTGCATTTTCCCAAAAATATGCAAAATAAATGCATTTTGTCAGTTTCAGTAATGTAGTGGTTATCACGATCGCCTAACACACGAAAGGTCCCCTGTTCGAAACAGGGCGGAAACACATTTCTTTGTTTGTATTGACTTCGCACAATCAAACTCTGCGAAGTTAAACTCTCCATGACGTTCACGAAAAAATCTCCCTGACGTGAAATCGTGGCCAGGCCTACCAAAGTTTCCCCACTGCAGTAAGGCAAGGCAAGGCAAGGCAAGGCAGCTTTATTTGTATAGCACATTTCAGCAACAGGGCAATTCAAAGTGCTTTACACAAAATCATTAAAACAGATAAAACACAAGTACAAACAGTTAAAAGTCATAAGCATTAAAAATCAATAAGACACATGAATAGACAGTTAAAAACAAATAGAAACATTAGGACACATAAAACACAAGAATAAAAGTTACAGTGCAGCATAAGAAAGAAATGAGCATTAATTTAAAGAAAGGCAGCATCAAAAAGAAAGGTCTTCAGCCTGATTTAAAAGAACTGAGAGTAGCAGCGGATCTACGGTTTCTGGGAGTTTTCCAGATATGAGGAGCATAGAAACTGAAAGCTGCTTCACCCTGTTTAGTTCTGACTCTGGGGACAGAAAGTAGACCTGTCCCAGATGACCTGAGAGGTCTGGGGGGGTCATAGTGTAGTAGCAGATCAGAAATGTATTTTGGACCTAAACCGTTAAGGGATTTATAAACTAGCAAGAGTACTTTGAAATCAATTCTTTGAGACACAGGAAGCCAGTGTAAAGACTTCAGAACTGGAGTGATGTGATCCAGTCTCTTGGTCTTAGTGAGGACTCGAGCAGCAGCGTTCTGAATCAGCTGCAGCTGTCTGATTGATTTTTTAGGGAGACCTGTAAAGACCCCGTTACAGTAGTCAAGTCTACTGAAGATGAAAGCATGGACCAGTTTTTCCAAGTCCTGTTGACACATAAGTCCTTTAACCCTTGATATGTTCTTTAAGTGATAGTAGGCTGACTTTGTAATTGTCTTAATGTGGCTGTTAAAGTTCAGGTCTGAGTCCATGACTACACCCAGATTTCTGGCTTTGTCTGTTGTTTTTAACATTGTTGTTTGAAGCTGAGCGCAGACTTTTAATCGTTCCTCTTTTTTTCCAAAAACAACTACCTCAGTTTTTCCTTCATTTAATTTCAGAAAGTTCTGGCACATCCAGTCGTTAATTTTTGATGCAGTTAGTCAGTTTTTGTATTTGACTATAGTCCCCTGGCGATAAGGTTATGTAAATTTGTGTGTCATCCGCATAACTATGGTAACTTATTTTGTTTTTCTCCATAATCTGAGCCAGTGGAAGCATGTAGATTTTAAACAGAAGAGGCCCCAGAATGGAGCCTTGCGGAACTCCGCATGTCATATTTGTACGCTCAGATGTATAATTACCTATTGACACAAAGTAATCCCTATTCTTTAGGTAGGATTCAAACCAGTTTAGTACTAAGCCAGAAAGTCCTACCCAGTTTTCCAATCGGTCTAGTAATATGTCATGGTCGACCGTGTCAAATGCAGCACTGAGATCAAGTAATACTAAGATTGAAATTTTGCCACTATCTGTGTTAAGGTGGATGTCATTAAGACTTTGACAAGAGCCGTTTCAGTGCTGTGGTGTGGTCGGAAACCCGACTGAAAGGTATCAAAACTGTTGCTTAGTGGCAAGAAATGGTTGAGTTGTTGAAAGACTACTTTTTCAATGATTTTACTTAAAACGGAAGGTTTGATATTGGCCTATAGTTGCTCATTAGTGACTTGTCTAGGTTGTTCTTTTTTAAAAGTGGCTTAATTACTGCAGTTTTCAGGGCCTGTGGAAAGATACCTGAAAGAAGAGATGTGTTCACAATCTGTAGAGATCAGAAGTCAAACAATTGGAAACATTTGAAAAGTCCCGTTGGTAGAATATCAAGGCAACAGGTCGAGGTTTTCAGATGTTGAATAATGTCCTCCAGGTTTGTATGGTTGATTGTGTGAAATTCTGTCATATTGGAACTAGTTTTGCTTGAACACTGTGACAACACATATCCTGGACTTGATATGGAGGCACTGACTGTTTGTCTAATCTTCTGAATTTTGTCTTTGAAGAAGGAGGCAAAGTCATTGCAGTAGTCATCACATTCAGAGATTCAGGAATATCCTGTCGAAAATTGATGCAGAAAAACTAGTCCACGCATTTGTTACTTCTAAGATGGATTACTCCAATTCTTTATTATCAGGCTGCTTAAAGAGTCCATAAAGACTCTTCAGCTGATCCAGAATGCTGCAGCACGTGTTCTGATAGGAACCAGGAAAAGAGATCACATCTCTCCGGGTTTAGCTTCTCTGCATTGGCTTCCTGTAAAATCCAGAATAGAATTTAAAATCCTTCTTCTCACCTACAAAGCTCTTCATGTTCAAGCACCATCTTATCTTAATGAAAAAGAAAGTTGATGTTATATGCATTAATCTAAAAGAAAGTTGATGTGTATATGCATTAATAAAAAATAAATTGAATGTGTATATGCACTTATTAAAAAGAAAGTTGATGTTTTTTAAGCATTAATCAAAAAGAAATTTGATCTGTATATGCATTTATCAAAACAAAAGTTGATGTGTATATGCATTAATGAAAAAGAAACTTGATGTTTATATGCATTAATATCAAAGAATGTTGATGGTATATGGATTAATATCAATAAAAGTTGATGTGTTCATGCTTTAATATCAATAAAAGTTGATGTGTATATGCAATAATCTAAAAGAAAGTTGATGTGTATATGCATAAATCAAAAAAAAGTTGATATGTATATGCATCAATATAAAAGAAAGTTGATGTGTATTTGCATAAATCAAAAATTAAGTTGATGAGTGTATGAATTAATCTAAAAGAAAGTTGGTGTATGTATGCATTATTCAAAAAGAAAGTTGATTTGTATATGCATTTATTAAAAAGAAGTTGATGTCATAAGGAATGGTGATGATGACATAATGAATGGTGATGATAAATCAAATGATATGTATATGCATTAATATAAAAGAAAGTTGATGTGTATATTAGGGGTGATCCGAGTATCCGGCTGAAACGAGTATCCGGTACGGATAAAGCACTTTTGCCGAGTACAAGTATTATCCGAGTAATATGAGTCAATATCCGTGCTCGGATTGAATAAAACTCCTCAACTGGCCGCGCAGCGTTCTGTGATAATCACAGCGCCCCCCCCCCCCCTACAAACCCGCTCGGATCAATCACACACACACAGAACATGGAGAAATGCGCTCTCCTCTCTCGCTCTCTCTCTCTCTCTCTCTCTCCGTCAGTCAATTCGGTCTGCGGATCTGTTCCGTTAACGTTTAGGGTTTCTTCAGCTTCAGGTTTGTTTTTAACTTCGGTTTGTAGTCCTTACATAGTAACCAGTAGATTTCTGGTGAACGTGGGGTTTGTAGTCCTTACATAGTAACCAGTAGATTTCTGGTGAACGTGGGGTTTGTAGTCCTTACATAGTAACCAGTAGATTTCTGGTGAACGTGGGGTTTGTAGTCCTTACATAGTAACCAGTAGATTTCTGGTGAACGTGGGGTTTGTAGTCCTTACATAGTAACCAGTAGATTTCTGGTGAACGTGGGGTTTGTAGTCCTTACATAGTAACCAGTAGATTTCTGGTGAACGTGGGTTTCAGACATGCTGCTTGGTTTAAATGCAACTCCCGTTGCGTCTCTGCCATCGGAGATTTTTCTTTTTACTGTCAGCTGCCCCCGCCCCATCTCTCTCTTTCTCTCTCTCTCTCTCTCTCTCTCTCTGTGTCTCTCTCTTACTCACACACACACACACACACATACCTGGTGTGGAAATAAAAACAATAAAAAAGAACCAAAAACAAAAAAAATCACACTGATCATAAAAAATTTTAAAGTTAAAAAAAGAAAGTTATATTGAGTATGAAAAGTCTTGTTCATTACATTTTACTTCATAATTGCAACCGCATGTGTTGTATTCATTATTGCAAAACGTTCTGTATATAGTTTGTTTGTTACCATGACAACACCATTGATCTGAAGCTCGATGCTGTCATGTAAATAGTTTTCAAATCAGCAATAAATATAACAATTTCTGATCAACCCACATCAATTGCATGCTTAAATAAAGCCCCGCCCATTTCAAGACCACCCGACCCACTTCCGGGTTAAATCTGACCACTTCCGGGTTAGGCCCCGCCCAGTCCAAGTACGGTTACGGATACAGATAATTCATGTGGTAAACAGATACAGATACAGATACAGATACAGATATTGCTGTACTCGCTCATCCCTACACCTAACCATGTATCCTGTATCATAGCTACATGTATGACCTTTGCAGCAAAAGAACGTGTGAAAATCAGTTTGGTATTCAGTGAGGTTGATTGTTTGTTTAGAGGCTAAAAACAGGTTTAAACTAACTGTCCCTGTTTAAGGCTGTTGGGTGCTAACTCTAGCAGGAGGATAACACGGGGTAGACACCACCGATTGGTTTCATTTCTCTCTCCACTGACAGACCTCCTAATGTACAAACTACAGAGCTACGTGTTGAAATTGACTGGAATTCTCCTTTAAGGAAAAGTCCATCTGCTTTAAAAAGATGTCTTAATGCACCTCTCCATATTTCCTGACATTTGCCGTTACAATCAGATATGTCACTGTAAAAAATAGAATGTTGGCACATGTAGGGAGCTGCGTTGGGAACCGGAGGGTCGCCAGTTCAAGTCCCCATGCAGACCAAATTACGGAGTGTGGTTGGATGCCACTTCACAGCCTGGGAACTGCCAGGTACCCCCCCAACCGCTCAAGGCGCTGGTCCAGTTGGTAGCCCACTCACTCTGACATCTCTCCATTATTGCTTGAATAGATCCTGAGTGTGTGTGTGTGTGTGTTTCAGGCCTGTGTGTGATTACTAACAAAGTGTACACAGAGTGAAAATTGTAATTTCCCCACTTGGGGATCAATAAATATTATAGATTAAATTATATTAATGAAAAAGAAAGATGATGTGTGTACGTATTACTCAAAAGAACGTATAGGCATGTAACGTATAGGCATATATACATATGTGTATATGCCTTAAAAAGAACAGATATGCATTAATCAAAAGGAAAGTTGATGTGTACATGCATTAATCAGCAGACCTCGTGGCGCAATGGTAGCGCGTCTGACTCCAGATCAGAAGGTTGCGTGTTCAAATCACGTCGGGGTCAAATGTCCTTACTGCAGTTCTCTCACTCTGCAGTCCTGCGTGTGTGTATTTCAGCCCTGTGTGTGATTAGTAACTGAGTGTAAATTTAGTAATTTCCCCACTGAGGATCATTAAATTATTTTAATCAATAAGAAAGATGATGTGTATATGCATTAAATGGTGTAGATGGAACATCGTAAGCACCTTTGATCCGCATTAAAGGATCAAAAGCATTCCTTTGATGTGCCAACATTCTATTTTTTACAGTGACATATCTGATTGGTGGAACTCCCTGTTACCATGGAAATGTTCACTGCACCTGCAAACTCACCAACAGCCCTATCTCATGCTACTTTGACAAATTCTATGCTTTTCAGAATCTACATAAACACATTTTAAGTTTCTAAAATAAAACTAACTGTTAAAGAGATTATAAAACATCTATTAAGTTGTTCAAATTCAGCTTCATTAAATTAACCCATTAAGTTTCCGCATGATGCATCAGTACTAATATCAAATTCTAATGTAGGTGCTTTCTGCATATTTTTCATCATTTAACACTTAGGTAAATATATGTATCAGATCCAACTCTGTATCTGAATATTAGGACTGGGATCAGGGTAAAAAATGATATACCCCCCCCCCCTCCTTCTCTCCTGGTTAGTAGATTTTAATCAAGTATATTTATCAATAAACAATAAAATGAAGAATGCAAATGTTCCGATACATGTGCTAGTTTACTGATATGTATATAAGCAGATTTTAAAAATTATCTGTGAAAAATCTTTCAATGAAAATGAAAATCATTATCTGTAATTACCAATGTGCCAACAAGTATCAAAGAATCAAATCAAAGTTGTTTATTAAACTTATTCAACACTGTCTGCTCGAGTTATCTTAGCTTGCTAGATGAAAATAAATAGACAGGGTTGTAACCTAGCAACACTTATTGTTTGTAAGACACCATTTTGTTTTTGATTACTCAATCTTAGGGACATCTCTCAGAGGAAAAAAAATGCTGCTAATATCCTGTCTCTGAAAATAACCTCAGGCCCCAGAGGGTTAACCGAAATACAAGTCAGGAATAACTAGAACTGCCAACAGTTTTGACGGGTCCAAACCCCCCCCCCACCCCCATGCAAGTTGGCCCCAATGACCCGGGGAGGCACAAAAGTGGAACCAAACAAAACAATGGGGGGGGGGCAAATGTCAGGAAATATGGAGAGGTGCATTTAACAGTGGAAAGATGAACCAAGACGGCTTTTCATATATATATTTTCTTTTTCTATTGACTATAGTTGTGTTTGTTATTAACAGAAATCAACCCGTCAACATTTCTATTCGTCATAAAGTTCCGCCGTTAAGTTTTTTAACGCCAGTTCAAAAAGAGCTGAACACGGAGGAGGATTCCTCCCTAACGGCCTCTCTGCTCTGCTCTGTGCCCCCGCTGTCCGTAATAGTTAAAGCAGATAAAAACCTAAAGAACACTCAAAAGCTTCAAGATAAACTTAAAAAGAAGCTTCTTCATTCACGTTCAAGAGAAGGCCTGTGAGACCTGTCAACTCCCGGTATGGGAAGCGGTATTTAACCGGTGAAGGTCTGCGGCAAGATCAGTAAGATCTGTGTCATTGGTCCTTTATTAAATCAGAGCTGTAGTTACATACTTACCCTATGCCCTGATATGCATGTGTCAAAAACCATATAATGCTAATAACTAGACATGATATGCGTCTCTATAATTAAACATTATAAAACTATAACTAGACAGGCTGGCTGGGAAAACCTGAATCCTGACTGTCTTCGTTCACATTCAAGAGAAGCCCTGTTTCCAGCCAGACTATGAATTGATTCATTAAATCCCTGTTATTAATGTGGACTCAGTCCCATATGGTCTAGCGGTTAGGATTCCTGGTTTTCACCCAGGTGGCCTGGGTTCAACTCCCGGTATGGGAATTGGTATTTAGCTGGTTAAGGTCTGCACAAAGATCTGTGTGATGTCCAACATTGGTCCTAAATCAGAGCTGTAGTTATGTACATACCCAACACGGTTAGACTTTACTGTTATTTCTACAGTTACTTACCGTAAAATACCATAACTTTCTTTTCCGGTTCATTACTGTAATATGCATTGCATTGTCGCACTGTTGCTTGCTCTGGAGGAAACTACTAGAACTGTTGGGTCCTTGTAAATTCTGGAGTGTAGTCTATCTGTAAAGTGTCTTGAGATAACTCTTGTTATGAATTGATACTATAAATAAAAATTGAAATTGAATTATGGGTAGTAACATTTAATTTACATTTATTTACTGTATTTTTTCAATTTGCTGTAGTCTGCTGTAAAACAACAGCAGTAGTGCTACTGTAGGTGAATACAATTGTTAGTTCATGTTATAGAAGCATAGAAATAAGATGGAAAATAAAAACATCTCTATAAAATTACACTATTTCATTTTATAAAAATATTTTACATTGTATTTATTATGCTTTTAGCAGTGAAGGTAATTTAAAATTGTGACATGCTTTTCAGCAGTGTAAATAACTTATTGAGAGTTGTAGAGACAAACAACCTGTAATTTTCTAATGTTAAACTCAGATAAAACTGAAGTTATTGCTCTGGGGCCCAAGCACCTCCGTGACGCATTATCCAAAGAGATAGTTACTCTGGATGGCATCACCCTGGCCTCCAGCACCACTGTGAGGAATCGTTTCACCTATGTAAATGTGCAAAATAAATATTTGTATAAATATTAAATGTATTATGTTCCAGTTTAATGGGTGTTACGACAGGTATCAGCAATGCAGTTTCCATTTTAAACTTGACATGCCATAAAGTTTACTCTTCAGCAGCTAGAGACAATTCACTCAAGACACTTGCAGCAACAGATGCTTTGCCAGACATCAACAGACTGGAAATGGACTTGATGCTGAAACAAAGCATAGGGATTAGCAGAAGATAGTTTTGATCCATCGACCTCTGGGTTATGGGCCCGGCACGCTTCCGCTGCACCACTCTGCTGTTTAAGTTTAGGGGAAGGAAAATTCTGAGATTCACATTTTGAGGGACAGTTTTCGGGTTGCAAAGTTAAACATTTGGTAGACCTTGAAACTATCATTTATGTGAGCTTCCTGCTTACCTCGAAGAATCTTGAAGGAGTCTACTGAAGCAATAATGAGCCAATACCTTGTTAAAAAATGTTATCAACACCCTTCACTCGTTGCAATTTTTCTCTGACATTGTTTATTTTAGAAAATTGTAACCAGCATTAAATGAGTAGTTTTAGGTCTGTGTGAATGTGGGCCGAGAATTTACCTCGGCTGAACTTGTGAACATCTCTTTGTCATATTCCCAGTCTGATCAAGTCCAGGTGCTGGAAAATCTGTGATTCACGTTTTGAGGGAATGGGATCTGCATGTGCTTTCTTACCAGAAAGTTTCTGGAAGTCCAAATGGCATCTTTGATGGCGGCCAGGGTGAGCCACTGATTTGCAATGTTACATGCTAGTATCTGTTTCTTTGGCCTGACGGATGGACAGACGACCCAAAAGCATAATACTTCTTGCCAAGACATAACAAGAAACAAAAAAAGAGTGGGGGAGACAGAGTTAAGCCCCGACAGAATAGAGAACTACAGACAAAAGTTATGAATAGTACCAAGTGTGACCAGAAGAATTGGAATAAAACTAGAACTTTAAAGTACAAACCTTTCTTCAAGAAATCTTTATTGTGCTCACATTGAACCTCATTTCTGAAACGTGCATACGACCTAAAACCGGCGTAGGACGGGCGTACACCGATTCCTACGCAAAGTTCGGCAATGTATGTGGAGTGCATAGGTCTCCACATACATTGTTTTTATTAAGATTGAAGACCAAATTGTTAGTTTTTACGAACTTTTCCCAACCATCGAAATTGTTTTCATAGCCTCGTTGGCGCAGTAGGCAGCGTGTCAGTCTCATAATCTGAAGGTCGTGAGTTCAACCCTTACACGGGGCAGGTGTTTTAAAACACAACTGATGCTGGAAATACAGTGACTTTCAGGTGGTTGAATACTGGCACAAGCACATGAATGGAAGTTGTGATTCTGTGGTTATTTCTGCGATTGAGACACAAAAGGCAATCTTTTTTTTTTAAACGATATTTTTATTCAAGAAAGGTAACACTGTATAGGATGCATATAAATAGAATATCTTGAATTGGTTTAACATTACTTTGTCAATCAAATCCCATCCACCCACCCACAACAACCACTTACTGCCATTAAATAATTAAGGATAATAATAATAACGATAATGAAAATAAGTACATAATAATGAGAAGAAAAAAAAGAAAAAAAGGAGAAAGAAAAGGGGGGGGGCACTCAACACTCTTACATTATACATGCCTGTAGCTACACATGGTTGAAAAAAGAAAAAGAAAAAAAACACATCAGGGCCCTGTTGTCTTACGGGAGAGTATTGAGCTTATCAAATACAAAATCAACGGGTCCCATATTTTGTGAAATTTACTAATTGAACCTCTGGTAATTTTTTCTAATTTCAAGAAAAACATTAGTTCACTGAGCCAGACAGACCCTTTAGGTGGATCAGGAGATTTCCACTGTAAAGCTATTCTTCTACGGGCTAACAAAGACGCAAAAGCAAAAGCATTCTTCTCATCAGTGGGCAACAAGATCTCATTAATCAAGACTCCAAAGATGGCCATGTCTGCAGAGGGTTTCACTTTGGTATCAAAAGCATCATTCAAAATGTTGCAAACATATGACCAAAAATCTCTTAGTTTAGAACAGGTCCAAAACATATGCGACATATCTGCTGGTGTAGAATTGCAGCGCTCACACCTATCTTGAATGTCAGAATAAATTCTTGATAGTTTGGATTTTGTGTAGTAAATTCTGTGAAAAACCTTGAACTGTATCAAGCTAAGACGGGCACAGGATGAAGTGCCATTTACTCTAGTCTGAGCACAGTCCCAGAATGCATCAGTGATGTCCCTCCCTAACAAAAGGCAATCTTTAAGGGTGCTAGCACACCAATGACTCATCACAGTATAAAAAAACGCAGATGTGCCTTCATTAACAATGTTGTGTTATCTCATAGGTACAGGAAGCCACACGTCTCCATGAATGTATTTCTTAACATTTATTTTCAGTCTGAGTTACAAGATTTGCAGTGAACGTTGTATTGTCCAGCAGAAAGGCAACAGGTGTGTTACTTTTTGACTATGATTTATATCGTAGCAGTGCAATCATTTTGCCCAGGTTTGACTTCCAGCCACCACAGTTGCATTTACAGGTTTTGAAGCCGTATACAACATTAACATTACATGTTTTACCCAGGTTTCTTCTTTTTTTCAGTGATATTTCAATTTCCTTGCGGGAGTCATCCCAAAAGGATTAATAAAGATAAGTCTATGTCTATCTCGAAAAAAGTAAAAAAAATCCGAAAATCTAACCCTCAGTGGTAGAGCTCATGCTTTACATGTATGAGGACCTGGCATCTCCAGCAGGTATTATGGTAGAGTCTTTGAAAGAGCTGCAACAGATATTACCTCCTGTGGTAATCTGACTGGTAGGGTTATAGAACGTAGTGGTAGACTAAGACCTCCTGTGACACAAACTAAGAGGTATGCTCTCTCTTTTATACCCCATGCTATCAGACAGCAAAACAAGCACTTTAAATGTGCTGTATTTATATAGCGCTTTTCCAGTCTTAACAACTGCTCAAAGCGCTTTTACATCTACAGGAAACATTCACCATTCACAAACAGTCATACACTGTGGCCAGGGCTGCCGTACAAGGTGCCACCTGCTCCTCTGATAAACATTCATACACATTCACACTCCGATGTGCAGCACCGGGGGCAGGTTTTTCTTTCTACATTCAGTGTTTTGCCCAAGGACACTTCGACAATGACTGCAGGGGCGGGGATCGAACCACCAACCTTCCTATTGGCAGGCAACCGCTCTACCACTGAGCCACAGCCTCCCCATGCACTTTTCACAGTTTCTATTTTACCATATTTATGTACTTGCACTGTAGTATATTTGTTGTATTATACTCTGTTTTTTATGGGTGTTACGGCGGGTATGAGCACTGTAGTTTCCATTTTTATGGACGAAATAAACTTGACATGCCATTAAGTTTACTCTACAGCAGGTGGAGACATTTCACGTCAGACACTTGCAGCAACAGACACTTTGTTAGACATCAACAGACCGGAAATAGACTTAAGTTGGCCAGTAATTGTTGCTTTTTCATCTTTGTTGTTATTTTTGTGTGCCTTTAATGTCACACATGTCGATATTATGAAATAAACTGCATAGAAAACCTTTCTAGCAAGTTTAAAGGTTCCATGGTGTAATGGTTAGCACTCTGGACTCTGAATCCAGCGATCTGAGTTCAAATCTCAGTGGAACCTGTTCTTAAGCCACAGCACAGGTGAAAAAGATCAACCTATCAACTTTCCCCATCTAGTTTAAAGTGAGCTTACAGGTTTAATGTCCTTGGTCATTTAGACTGTAAACAGTACATTAGTGGAGGCATGTTGAGGAGTCACCTGGTTGTTAATGTAATTAAAGGAGCTCCAAATTTGACAGTATTGACTGGAAGTGATAGGCTTTGAGAAACATGGGGGATACACACTTTGCATTCAGTCTCGTAATCACTATAAAAATTAGGTATCACTGAAATTTGAACTTGTGTTGCTGCAGTCAGAGTTTACAGTGCTCATCCTGAATGGACCAGTATAGTGTATCAGAATTGCTTGTTGAATGGTCTATTAGCTTTGGAACCCCCCTTTCCCCACAGCTTTCAATTGTCAGATATGGGTGGGGGAGTGGGCACTGTGTCCAACCCTTTCTGTGTAAAAAAAACCCACTAAAGACGTCTCTTGGATTAAAGACAAAACCTCTGCGGAGAACCTTTTACCAAATCCAGGTGCCCTTGGCATAGTTCTGATCTTTTGGGGTTTAGCATGGATCAGGAACCAACACATCTGGACTCAATGTGGGCATTGTATGACAATATTTGACACATTTAGACCATGAAGACAGTTATCAGTTTATTTCCCATCTGGCAGGTGTAATTGTGGACACAGTTGGACATTTTGAAGATAATTGCACAATATTGACCCAATTGTCAGTCTATTTCCATCTGACAATCAGAAAGGGTGATGCAACAAGAAATTACCAGTCCAACCATCGCGGTAAGCCTCACTGGGTGTCCAAACTAAAATGATAAGAGGCAACTTGGTAGACTCCTTACTGATGTTTAAATCTGTACTCACAATGCCCTATTTTTAAACAACAGCCAATCACAAGTGTTACATGTGAATAATCATTGTGTGATTAATCAGGAAGCTCACATAAAAGATAGTTGCAAGGTCTACTAAATGTTTAACTTTACAACCCATAAACTGTTGGAACCTTGGTCCTTCCTTCAAAATGTGAATTGAAGATATTCCAGTCCCTGGACATGTAAAGCAGAGCAGAGTGGCGCAGCGGAGGCGTGCTGGGCCCATAACCCAGAGGTCAATGGATCGAAAACATCCTCTGCTAATTGCTATCTAGTCTATCACTACGTTCTATAATCCTACCAGTCAGATTACCACAGGTAATCAACCATATCTGTTGCAGCTCTTTTAAAGACTCTACCATAATACCTGCTGGAGATGCCAGGTCCTCATACATGTAAAGCATGAGCTCTACCACTGAGCTACATCTCCTGAAGATTTTCAGATTTGTATTACTTTTTTCGAGATAGACATAGACTTATCTTTATTAATCCTTTTGGGATGACTCCCGCAAGGAAATTGAAATATCACTGAATAAAAGAAGAAATCTGGGTAAAACATGTAATGTTAATTTTGTATATGGCTTCAAAACCTGTAAATGCAACTGCGATGGCTGGAAATCAAACCTGGAAAAAATGATTGCACTGCTATGGTATAAATCATAGTCGAAAAGTAACACACCTGATGCCTTTCTGCTGGACAATACAACGTTCACTGCAAACGTGGTAACACAGACTGAAGCAATTCTGGGACATGGATGCACACAAATGGAAAGATAAAGGAGAGAGGAGCTCAGTGTGTCAAAGGAAGTCCCCCGGCAGTCTAAAACTATCACAGTGTAATTAAGAAAGACAGGGTAAAGAGAGGAGCCTGGTTGGGCTAGAACTCTCCCCTGCTGGATTGAGCTGTACTGCACCGCCTTCCTCTAGTTTTATATTGTATTATGTTTACTCTTAAATGTGATGACGGTGTCTGCGTAAACTTAAGTACACAAGGTCAGACCAGACGTGAGAATTTTTGCAGCCTACGCTCACGTTCAATTGATAAATGCCAAACTTTGGGTGGGAATCGGCGTACGCCCGTCCTACACCTGTTTTAGCACATTTCATAAATGAGGGCCCATGTCAACACAATAAAGATTTCTTGAAGAAAGGTTTGTCTTTTATAGTTCTAGTTTTTTTTCCAATTCTTCTGGTCACACTTACTCTCTCTGGTTGCACTATTTCACATCTTTTGTCTGTAGTTCTCTATTCTGTCACTTTAATGTTCTACTAAACAAAGTTTTGGAGGAATAAGATATTAGTAAGGTTGGGAAACAATTTAAACAAATAATTTATAACATTTAGATTGACTTTTGAACAATATATCTGTTTTTAGTACTGCATACATTTAGTAATCATGCTATATTGGTCAATATTAAAAGTTAGTCTTTATAATAAGTATTGTTTAGTAATAAATAATTTTCTTTTTCTTTAAACAATGTATGACAGGTAAAACCAAGCATTTTTCGTTCTCTTTTCTCTAAAAGCAAGTATGTCTTACAGTAATCATTGCAGGGAAGTAGGGTGTATAAAGGCAAGTCATATGCTCAGCAGTGTGGACACTATAATTTGGAATAATATTGAAATGAAGCCAATTAATATAATACATGCCAACTTTATTACATTATTGATCTCAACAAACAATATGTCTTTAGGTAACGAATATATTGTTTAGCACAAGAAATGACTGACTATACAAAGGTTTTTACGCCAGGGAGGAAAATAAGAGAATCAACAAACTAATTATGTACAAGATTAAAACACACATAACATATAAATCACAATACATCATAGTATTGTATGCATAGTAAAATCTAACAATTTACATTATACATTTACATTTTTGATTTTTAATCTGATCTGAGACATTAGTTCCAAATGAAAACACTAGTTGTCAGAAGAGGATTTGAACCCCGCCTCCAGTGGACGACTGCGACCTGAACACAGCGCCTTGGACCGCTCGGCCATCCTGACTGATCCAACAAAGATTCAGTAAGACCTGTATAAAAAATTATGATATACTAAATAAACATGTCACTCTATTGTAGGTTCTCGGTCATCCATGTCATAGTTAACAAGGGAAGGTTTCTCAACTGTCAGCCCAAATATATGGGCGTTCATGGAGACATGGAAGAAAGTCCCCAGGTGGCAATGTGTTGACAATGGCAATACATTGCACGGGATGTGAAGACAATGTGTAACACAGGCCAAATCCTATGGTGGGAATCAAGATCCACCAATGTTTCTGTCCACAATGTCCACCTGAATCCAGAAATGTCCCTGCCAGATGGGAAATAGACTGACAATTGGGTCAATATTGTGCAATTATCTTCAATAACTGTCTTCATGGTCTAAATGTGTCAAATATGTCGTACAATGCCACATTGAGTCCAGATGTGTTGGTTCCTTATCCATGCTATTACCCCAAAAGATCAGAACTATGCCAAGGGCACCTGGATTTGGTAAAAGGACTTCTTTAGTGTTTTTTTTTTACACAGAAAGGGTTGGACACAGTGCCCACTCCCCCACCCATATCTGACAATTGAAAGCTGTGGGGAAAGGGGGGGTTCCAAGGCTAATAGACCATTCAACAAGCAGTTCTGATGAACTATACTGGTCCATTCAGGATGAACACTGTATACTCTGACTGCAGCAACACAAGTTCAAATTTCAGTGATCCCTAATTTTTATGGTGATTACGAGACTGAATGCAAAGTGTGTATCCCCCATGTAACTCAAAGCCTATCACTTCCAGTCAATACTGTCAAATTTGGAGCTCCTTCCAATTACATTAACAAGCAGGTGACTCCTCAACATGCCCCCACTAACGTACTGTTTACAGTCTAAATGACCAAGGACATTAAACCTGTTAGCTTACTTTAAACTAGATGTGGAAAGTTGAAAGGTTGATCTTTTTCACCGGTGCTGTGGCTTAAAAACAGGTTCCACTGATACTTGAACTCAGATCGCTGGATTCAGAGTCCAGAGTGCTAACCATTACACCACGGAACCTTTACACTTCCTAAAAAGGTTTTCTATGCAGTTTATTTCATAATATCCAATGTGTGACATTAAAGGCACACAAAAATAACAACAAAGATGAAAAAAGCAACAATCACTGGCCAACTTAGGTCTATTTCCAGTCTGTTGATGTCTAACAAAGTGTCTGACGTGAAATATCTCCACCTTCTGTAGAGTAAACCTAATGACATGTTAAGTTTATTTCGTCCATAAAAATGGAAACTACAGTGCTCATACCCGCCGTAACACCCATAAAAACCAGAGTATAATACAACAAATATACTACAGTGCAAGTACATAAATACGGTAAAATAGAAACTGTAAAAAATGTACTTTTAAAGTGCTTGTTTTGCTGTCTGATAGTCTGAGGTATAAAAGACAGAGCTGACCGCTTAGTTTATGTCACAGGAGGTCTTAGTCTACGACTACGTTCTATAACCTACCAGTCAGATTACCACTGGAGGTAATATCTGTTGCAGCTCTTTTAAAGACTCTACCATAATACCTGCTGGAGATGCCAGATCCTCATACATGTAAAGCATGAGCTCTACCACTGAGCTACATCCCCTGAAGATTTTCAGATTTGTATTACTTTTTTCGAGATAGACATAGACTTATCTTATTAATCCTTTTGGGAGGACTCCCGCAAGGAAATTGAAATATCACTGAATAAAAGAAGAAATCTGGGTAAAACATGTAATGTTATGTTGTATATGGCTTCAAAACCTGTAAATGCAACTGTGGTGGCTGGAAATCAAACCTGGGCAAAATGATTGCACTGCTACGATATAAATCATAGTCAAAAGTAACACACCTGTTGCCTTTCTGCTGGACAATACAACGTTCACTGCAAATTGTAACTCAGACTGAAAATAAATGTTAAGAAATACATTCATGGAAACGTGTGGCTTCCTGTACCTATGAGATAACACAACATTGTTAATGAAGGCACATCTGCGTTTTTTTATACTGATGAGTCATTGGTGTGCTAGCACCCTTAAAGATTGCCTTTTGTTAGGGAGGGACATCACTGATGCAGTCTGGGACTGCGCTCAGACTAGAGTAAATGGCACTTCATCCTGTGCCCGTCTTAGCTTGATACAGTTCAAGGTTTTTCACAGAATTTACTACACAAAATCCAAACTATCAAGAATTTATTCTGACATTCAAGATAGGTGTTAGCGCTGCAATTCTACACCAGCAGATATGTCGCATATGTTTTGGACCTGTTCGAAACTAAGAGATTTTTGGTCATATGTCTGCAACATTTTGAATGATGCTTTTGATACCAAAGTGAAACCCTCTGCAGACATGGCCATCTTTGGAGTCTTGATTAATGAGATCTTGTTGCCCACTGATGAGAAGAATGCTTTTGCTTTTGCGTCTTTGTTAGCCCGTAGAAGAATAGCTTTACAGTGGAAATCTCCTGATCCACCTAAAGGGTCTGTCTGGCTCAGTGAACTAATGTTTTTCTTGAAATTAGAAAAAATTAAGTACTTCTCCAGAGGTTCAATTAGTAAATTCACAAAATATGGGACCCGTTGATTTTGTATTTTGATAAGCTCAATACTCTCCCGTAAGACAACAGGGCCATGTGTTTTTTTTTTTTTTCTTTTTTCAACCATGTGTAGCTACAGGCATGTATAATGTAAGAGTGTTGAGTGCCCCCCCCCCCTTTTCTTTCTCCTTTTTTTCTTTTTTTCTTCTCATTATTATGTACTTATTTTCATTATCGTTATTATTATTATCCTTAATTATTTAATGGCAGTAAGTGGTTGTTGTGGTGGGTGGATGGGATTTGATTGACAAAGTAATGTTAAACCAATTCAAGATATTCTATTATATGCATCCTATACAGTGTTACCTTTCTTGAATAAAAATATTGTTTAAAAAAAAAAAAAGATTGCCTTTTGTTGTCTCAATCGCAGAAATAACCACAGAATCACAACTTCCATTCATGTGCTTGTGCCAGTATTCAACCACCTGAAGGTCGGTGTATTTCCAGCATCAGTTGTGTTTTAAACACCTGCCCCGTGTGAGGATTGAATTTACGACCTTCAGATTATGAGACTGACGTGCTGCCTACTGTGCCAACGATGGTTGGGAAAATTTCGTAAGAACTAACAATTTGGTCTTCAATCTTAATAAAAGCAATGTATGTGGAGACCTATGCACTCCACATACATTGCCGAACTTTGCGTAGGAATCGGCGTACGCCCGTCCTACGCCGGTTTTAGGTCGTATGCACGTTTCAGAAATGAGGTTCAATGTGACCACAATAAAGAGTTCTTGAAGAAAGGTTTGTACTTTAAAGTTCTAGTTTTATTCCAATTCTTCTGGTCACACTTGGTACTATTTCATAACTTTTGTCTGTAGTTCTCTATTCTGTCAGGGCTTAACTCTGTCCCCCCCCGCCTCTTTTTTGTTTCTTGTTATGTCTTGGCAAGAAGTATATGCTTTTGGGTCGTCTGTCCATCCGTCAGGCCAAAGAAACAGATACTAGCATGTAACTTTGCAAATCAGCGGCTCACCCTGGCCGCCATCAAAGATGCCATTTGGACCTCCAGAAACTTTCTGGTAAGAAAGCACATGCAGATCTCATTCCCTCAAAACCTGAATCACAGATTTTCCAGCACCTGGACTTGATCAGACTGGGAATATGCCAAAGAGATGTTCACAAGTTCAGCCGAGGTAAATACTCGGCCCACATTCACACAGACCTAAAACTCCTCACTTAATGCTGGTTACAATTTTCTAAAATAAACAATGTCCGAGAAAAATTGCAAAGAGTGAAGGGTGTTGATAACATTTTTTAACAAGGTATTATTGCTTCAGTAGACTGCTTCAAGATTCTTTGAGGTAAGCAGGAAGCTCACATAAATGATAGTTGCAAGGTCTACCAAATGTTTAACTTTGCAACCCGAAAGCTGTTGGAACCTTAGGTGCCACTGTCCCTCAAAATGTAAATCCCAGAATTTTCCTTCCCCTGAGTATAGACAGCAGAGCAGAGTGGCGCAGCGGAAGCATGCATGGCTCATAACCCAGAGGTTGATGGACCAAAACCATCCTCTGCTGATGCAGGTCCCTTGATGTTATACAAGCAAATACTTAAGACCCTGACAGATTTTAGCTGAATTTCCTTGATGGAAAATTGCTAGAACTCTGTGTTTCATGGCTCGTTGGTCTGTGGGTATGATTCTCGCGTTGGGTCCAATAGGTCGCTGATGAGATCACTTTGCATGGATTAAATAATCTGGTTTATTTATTGAGTGTGATGGAAAAGAGTGTCATCGGCGTGGTAAATTCATCACGATTTTACTATCACTTTTTACTGACAAAATCAAGTCTGTGTTTTGGTAAAAATATTTTGTATCAAATGAGATCAGGAAACTGACTCATTCAGTGGAGACGTGAAAAGACCCCATGACAATCTACCTGACCATAGTCTTTCAAGTCAGTGACAAATCCAAGCTGCATTTCCTTTTTCCCAAAATTCAAGTTCCAATGTTGGTAAAATGTTTTGCTTCTAAAGTAGTCTTTCGTCCAATGTAATCAGAAAGCTCAATCTGGCAGTGGAGCCATAAAAACACCAAACTACTTAACATTTGCCTTTCTAGTCACTGACTGATCACACGTACTTGATGGAAAATTGGTAATTGCTAATTGCTGAAAGTGGTTTTACGTGGCTCGTTGGTCTAGGGCAGGGGTCAGCAACCTTTACCACTCAAAGAGCCATTTGGACACGTTTCACACAGAAAAGAAAGCACTGGGAGCCACAAAACCCTTTGAAATTTTAAATTAAATAACACTGTATATAACTTTTTTTTGCCTTTGTGCTATGTATAAACAAACTATACTGTGTTACAATTATGAAATCAATGAACAACTGCAGGGAAAATGAATTTCTGCATACAACAAAACATTTTTAACTCCAAAAAAAAGACGTTGTGTTGAACGTTAAATAAAACACTCAATGTCTATTTGAGTCCTTGTAGTAATGAAACAAAACACCGAACTTAAATTATCCACTGGCAGTAAACAAAAATGCCGTCCTCTCTCTGCGTGCCGTCATCCTTTTACCGGCGCCGTGCAGTCAGCCGTCAACCTGAATAATAAAATGTCTATTTCACTGAACAATGAAAAAATGTGAATATTTGCAAAATAATAGGCAATTAAAATACTGATCATACTTGGTCAATGTGATTTCTCCTCCTGAACCTCAGCGCACAGCGTCTGCACATCGGGGCTGTACGCGGTCACCTTCATCTTCACACAGGACTGTAAGCTGTCATCTGTGAGGCGTGGGCGGTGTTTGTTTTTAATAAAGTTCATGTTGGAGAACACCTGCTCGCATACATATGTGGATCCAAAGATCGACAGGACTCCAAGTGCATACTTTTTCATGTTGACACAAATGTCGGGGATTGCATTCCAGGTTTCAAACACAAGTTGGTCTGGCAAGCACCGTCAACTTGCGCTCGAATGCCAAAACCTCCTCCAACATGTGCCGGGCTGTGCGTCCTTTACCCTGAAGAGCTGTGTTCAGGTGCGATGTCATGTCTACCAAGAAGTGAAGCTTTTCGAGCCACACTGGCTGTTCTAGCTCAGGAAATGTGAGCCCTTTGCTGCCCAGGAAGGTTTTCACTTCCTCCAGACATGCCACAAAGCGTTTCAGCGCCTCGCCTGTGGGCAGCCACCGGACTTTGTTGTGCAGCAGAAGATCAGAATACGTGCTTTCCAGCTCGTCCAGTAACGAACGGAACTGACGGGGATTTACACCTTTCGCCATTATTTTGCTCACAATCTGAATGACAACATTCATGACTTCTGTGCATTCCGGAAGAAATGTTTGAGCACACAGTGCTTCTTGGTGCAGGAGGCAATGAAAAGTCAGCAACTTTCTGTCCAGCGACCTCTGCAGGAAAGCCACAAAGCCGTCATGCGCTCCAGTCATACTCTGTGCTCCGTCTGCACCACTGACACCAGGTGGGTGGTATTGATTCCTTTTGATCTTAAACAATTCAAGACAGCCTCACAAACGTCCTCCCCCCCGTGTTCGGCCTTTTAGTGGTATCAAGTTTACATACCGGCAGAACAGCGCTATATCACCTTCGTCTTTAGATTCATCACAAGCAATTGATTGAATTGAAATTGAATTGAAATTGAGTAGGCCACAGCTGAATTGATGTCTTTAATTTGCTGTCTGGTGATGTCTTCTGCCATTTTTATGGTTCTGTCTTTGACAGTCTTTGCAGAGAGGGACATATCCCTGATTTTCTGCACAATTTCACTCTTGTTTTTAAAGTCCTTGAATAGTACATTCTGAAATCTTAATGAAAGATTCTTTTTCTATATTCTCCATCTGTAAACGGCTTCCCGTGCCTCACTAGTTCCTGAGCGGCAACAAAACTAGCATATGTACTTGAACTTCATCCACTTCTTGAAGTGATTTTTGCTCTGATCAGTCCTCTGTGTCAGTTCCAAAACAGCTTTTTTTCTCTAATCTCCAACCGGATATTTCTGAGCAAAGGCTGCGTGTTTATTCTGGAAATGTCTTGTGACATTTGACTTTTTGTTGTTAGCTAGTTTGTCATTACATTTTAGGCACACTGGTAAACCAGTCTCGTCAGCAGTGAAAGCAAATGAATCTGCCCACGTAGCATTGAACGTCCTATTTTCATCACATTCTTTTCTTTTCTTTGAATTCTCCATAGTTGGCCTACCTGGGGTCAAAAAGTTTAAAAAAAAACACTCACTGGCGGGTGTCGCACATTGTGACGTGTATTAAGAGCGACAACAACAACAACAAAATAATAATATTTAAATATTTAACTATTTTAGAAGTTACAAGATCGCCATAATCTTCCTAGAATTACATTTTGAACATGAACAAACTAAAATAAAATACATTTTAATTAAATACTCATTAATTATTTTCAAAAGCTGAGGAGGAGCATCAAAGAGCCGCATGCGGTTCCTGAGCCGCGGGTTGCCGACCCTTGGTCTATGGGTATGATTCTCCCTTAGGGTGCGATAGGTCCTGGATGAGACCACTTTGCATAGTGGAAGCATGGATTGAATAATCTGGTTTATTTATTGAGTGTGATGGAAAAGAGTGTCATTGCCCTCGCAAATTCATCACGATTTTACTATCACTTTTTACTGACAAAATCAAGTGTGTGTTTTGGTAAAAAAAATTGTATCAAATGTTTCCTGTTGTCAAATGATATTGGAAAGCTGAATCGGGCAGTGGAGCCATGAAAAGACCCCATGCCCATCTACCTGACCATAGTCTTTCAAGTCAGTGACAAATCCAAGCTGCACTTCCTTTTTCAAGCTGCATTTCCTTTTTACCAATATTCAATTTCCAATTATGGCAAAAGTAGTCTGTCGTCCAATAGATGGTGGAAACTAGGCTTTTCTGCTGTCACTTCTGACCGAAAAATTCAAGTTCAAATGTTGGTAAAATGTTTTGCTTCTAAAGTAGTCTTTCGTCCAATATAATCAGACAGCTCAATCTGGCCGTGGAGCCATAAAAACACTACATGCCAAACAAACTACTTAACAATTGCCTTTTGAGTCACTGACTGGTCACATTTACTTGATGGAAAATTGCTGATAGAATAATTTTATGTGTCTCGTTGGTCTAGGGGTATGATTCTCACTTTGAGTGCGAGAGGTCGCGGGTTCAACTCCCGGACGAGCCCTGAAGCAGGGCACTGTTCCAACCATAATCTGTACTTTAAAATCCAGTTTATGTTAAATTAACCCAGATTAGGAGCCAGCACAATTGTAGTACAGCATGTTGGCAATTTTTCATATCCTGCTTCAACTACATGCTACAAAAACAACTGAGAAAAAATATAAGGAACAAACAAGCAGGACATGACTCTCCTTGTTCATTGGTCTAGGTTTATGATTCTCGCTTATGGTGTGATAGGTCCTGGATGAGACTACTTTGTATAGAAGGGGAGGCATGGATTGAATAATCTTGTTTATTTATTGAATGTGATGGAAAAGAGAGTGTCATACGCAAATTCATCAAAATACTACTATCACTTCTTAGCTTTCCAGCCGCTGCATTTATCAATGTACGATCATTCTTACGCTCTGATTGGCGTGATACGAACGTTTCATGAATATCACGTAAATCCTGTCGTAAGAGGATTTCTGCGCTCATATCTAGCCCACCTCTTTTTTTTGTTTCATGTTATGTCTCGGCAAGAAGTATTATGCTTTTGGGTCATCCGTCCAGCTCTACATCAGAATCAGAAATTCTTGATTGATCCCTAAAGGGAAACTCTGGACAAAACCTTCTCCTTCGAGCCGGATTTGAACCAGCGACCTAAGGATTTCAGCTACATGCCTCTACAGTCCTTTTACAAGAAGTCAGCTGAAAGGTTACTTGCCCAACCTGGTTTGATAAAATCTCTTTTAGTAGCATGGTTATGGCCAAAATGATAATGACAAATACTTTGATCAATATGGAGATCACAATTACTTGTGGATTTTCTTCTCCAAAGTGCTGGAAAGGAAGTTTTCACCAATTGTTGAACCTCAGGTTAAAAAGGAACAATCCCAGCAAGGTATTTGTCATACTAAACTATGACTGTCATGATTTTTTGTCATACTATACTATAACTTTTATGAATTTGTTTACATACTATACTATGACTTTTTTCTACATACTACGACATTTTTTGAAAAAGGGGAATTAGCTCAAATGGTAGAGCGCTTGCTTAGCATGCGAGAGGTAGCGGGATCAATGCCTGCATTCTCCAGAGGACTTTAGATTCTTCTTGTTTTACAACAAGAACTATAAATCTGGACTTTTTATGACATACTACACTACGACTTTTTATGAATATTTAGACATACTATACTATGACTTTTTATGACATTTTATGAATATTTTGTCATACTATACTATGGCTTATATGAATTTTTGACATATACTATAACTTTTTATGAATATTTCGACATCCTATACTATGAATTTTTTCAACATACTATGCTATGAATTTTTTTGACATACTATACTATGAATTTTTATGATTTTTTATGAATTTTTGACATACTATACTATGACTTTTTATGACTTTTTACGAATTTTCGACATACTATACTATAACTTTTTATGACTTTTTATGAATTTTTGACATACTATGGCTTTTTTTGAAAAGGGGAATTAGCTCAAATGGTAGAGCGCTTGCTTAGCATGCGAGAGGTAGCGGGATCAACGCCCGCATTCTCCAGAGGACTTTAGATTCTTCTTGTTTTACAACAACAACTACAAATTTGGACTTTACGACATACTACACTACGACTTTTTAGGAATATTTTGACATACTATACAATGACTTTTTATGACTTTCTATGAATTTTTTGACAACTATACTATACATTTAAAAAAAATATTTTGACATACTACAGTATGACATTTTATGTTTTTTTCGACATACTAAACAATGACTTTATGAATATTTCAACATACTATAACTTTTTAAGACTTTTTAAGAATTCTTTGACATAGTATGACTTTTTATAAATTTTTGACAAAGTATACTATGACTTTTCTGATTTTTTTGACATATTATACTATGACTTTTTATGACATTTCATGAATTTTTGTCATACTATACTATGACTTTTATGAATTTTATGACATACCATACTAAGAATTTTTTTGACATGATATACCATGACTTTTCAAGAATTTTCAACATACTATACCATGACTTTTTTCGAGAAGGGGAATTAGCTCAAGTGGTAGAGCGCTTGCTTAGCATGCGAGAGGTAGCGGGATCAATGCCTGCATTCTCCAGAGGAGGTTAGCTTCTTCTTGTTTTACAACAAGAACTACAAATTTGGACTTTTTATGACATACTACACTATGACTTTCTATGAATATTTAGACATACTATGACTTTTTATGACATTTTATGAATATTTTGTCATACTATACTATGGCTTATATGAATTTTTGACATATTATACTATAACTTTTTATGACTATTTCGACATCCTATACTATAAATTTTTTCAACATACTATGCTATGAATTTTTTTGACATACTATAATATGACTTTTTATGAATTTTTATGAATTTTTGACATACTATACTATGACTTTTTATGAATTTTTACGAATTTTCGACATACTATACTATAACTTTTTATGAATTTTTGACATACTATGGCTTTTTTTGAAAGGGGAATTAGCTCAAATGGTCGAGCGCTTGCTTAGCATGCGAGAGGTAGCGGATCAACGCCCGCATTCTTCAGAGGACTTTAGATTCTTCTTGTTTCACAACAAGAACCATAAATTTGGACTTTACGACATACTACACTTTACGACATACTACACTACAACTTTTTAGGAATATTTTGACATACTATACAAAGACTTTTATGACTTTCTATGAATTTTTTGACAACTATACTATACATTTAAAAAAAATATTTTGACATACTACAGTATGACATTTATGTTTTTTTCGACATACTAAACAATGACTTTATGAATATTTCAACATACTATGACTTTTTAAGACTTTTTAAGAATTCTTTGACATAGTATGACTTTTTATGAATTTTTGACAAAGTATACTATGACTTTTATGATTTTTTTGACATTATACTATGACTTTTATGAACTTTCATGAATTTTGTCATACTATACTATGACTTTTATGAATTTTTTGACATACCATACTAAGAATTTTTTTGACATGCTATACCATGACTTTTCAAGAATTTTTGACATACTATACCATGACTCTTTCTGAAAAGGGGAATTAGCTCAATGGTAGAGCGCTTGCTTAGCATGCGAGAGGTAGCATGTATGAGCGAGTACAGCATCTGTATCTGTATCTGTTTACCACATGAATTATCTGTATCAGTATACGTACTCGGACTGGGCGGGGCCTAACCCGGAAGTGGTCAGATTTAACCCGGAAGTGGGTCGGGTTGGCTTTAACTGGTATGTTATTTTAAGCATGCAATTGATATGGGTTGATCACAAATTGTTATATTTATTGCTGATTAGAAAACTATTTCCATGACAGCATCAGCATTGAGCTTCAGATCAGTGGTGTTGTCATGGTAACAAACAAACTATATAGGCCTACAGTATATAACAAGTTTTGCAACAATAAATACAACAATGTGGTTGCAATTATTAAGTAAAATGTAATGAACAAGAGTTTTCATACTCAAAAATATAACTTTCTTTTTCTAACTTTTAATCTTTTTTTTTCACACCAGGTTTGTGTGAGTGTGTGTGTGTCTGTTAGTGAGTAAGAGATACAGAGAGAGAGAGAGACAGGGGGACGGGGGGGGGGGGGGGTTGGAATGTGTTTGAGTGTGTATCTTAATTTGTAATATTATTTATTTATACCGCAACTGCCTTTTATTTTTTTTATAAAACACAGTAAGAAAGTTTCAGACACTCAAAAACACTGGTTAGAGCCAGCAAGCGGTATAAAAAAAAAAAAAAAATAAAAGACTGCAGAGATGCAACGCGAGTCCCATTCTACCAAGCACTATGTCTGAACAATCCCCACGGTTACCAGAAATCTCCTGGTTACTAGGTACTAGTTTGAACCGAAGTATAAAACAAACCTGAAGCTAAAGAAACCCTAAATGTTAACAGAAAAAGCCCCGCGGACCAGGAGGGGAGAGACGTTCACTTCTCCGTGTCCTGAGCGTGTGTGAGCAGGGCCGGGGGGACACAACAACAGGAGGAATCTTTGTGTGTAGGGAGGGGCGCTGGGACTAGCCTATCACAGAATAGTGTAGGGGAGGGACGCTGGGACTAGCCTATCACAGAATAGTGTAGGGGAGGGACGCTGGGACTAGCCTATCACAGAATAGTGTAGGGGAGAGGCGCTGTGACTAGCACTTTGACTAGCCTATCACAGAACGGAGACACAGTCAGTGGAGACTTATTCAATCCAAGTACGGATATTGACTCGTATTACTCGTATTATACTTGTACTCGGCAAAAGTGCTTTATCCGTACCGGATACTCGTTTCAGCCGAGTATTCGGCTCATCCCTACCCAACAAGTAGCACTTACTGAATTCAACAGTCAAGTCAATACTAAAGTTAGGGTAATAGTACTAACTAGGGATGAGCGAGTACAGCATTATCTGTATCTGTATCTGTTTACCACATGTATTATCTGTATCCGTATACGTACTCGGACTGGGCGGGGCCTAACCCGGAAGTGGTCAGATTTAACCCGGAAGTGGGTCGGGTTGTCTTGAAATGGGGGGGTTATCAGATATTAAAATAGTTATGGGTTGATCAGAAATTGTTATATTTATTGCTGATTAGAAAACTATTTCCATGACAGCATCAGCATTGAGTGTCATTGGATTTGTCATGGTAACAAACAAACTATATAGGCCTACAATATATAACAAGTTTTGCAACAATAAATACAACAATGTGCTTGCAATTATTATGTAAAATGTAATGAACAAGAGTTTTCATACTCAATAATATAACTTTATTTTTTAACTTTTAATTTTTCTATGATCAGTTTGATCATTTATTTATTTTTGGTTCTTTTTTATTTTCAAACTGTTTTTTTCACACTCACAGACACACACAGTAAAAGATACAGAGAGAGAGAGAGAGAGAAACAAAGAGAGAGAGAGAGAGACAGAGAAACAAAGAGAGACAGGGGGGTGGGGGGGGGGTTGGAATGTGTTTGTGTGTGTAACTTAATTTGTAATATTATTCATTTAATCCTGCAACTGCCTTTTATTTTTTTTTTATAAAACACAGCAAGAAAGTTTCAGACACTCAAAAAAACTGGTTGGAGCCAGCAGGCGGTATAAAAAAAAAAACTTTGACGGCAGAGATGCAACACGAGTCCCATTCTGCCGAGCACTATGTCTAAACAAACCCCGTTACCAGAAGTCTCCTGGTTGCTAGGTACTAGTTCAAACCGAAGTATAAAACAAACCTGAAGCTTGAAGAAACCCTAAATGTTGACAGAAAAAGCCTGCGGACCTGAGAAGAGACGGAGTGAGCTGTTCACTTCTCCGTGTCCTGAGTGTGTGTGAGCGGAGTTGCACACAGCAACAGAAAACTTTGTTAGTAGGGAGGGGCGCTGGGACTAGCCTATCACAGAATAGTGTAGGGGAGGGGTGCTGGGACTAGCCTATCACAGAATAGTGTAGGGGAGGGCCGCTGGGACTAGCCTATCACAGAATAGTGTAAGGGAGAGGCGCTGTGTCTGGCACTGTGACTAGCCTATCACAGAACGGAGACACAGTCAGTGGAGACTTTCACTAAATCCGATTACGGATATTGACTCACATTACTCGGATAATACTTGTACTCGGCAAAAGTGCTTTATCCATACCGGATACTTGTTTCAGCCGAGTATTCGGCTCATCCCTAGTACTAACATTTTAGCATTGTTCAACCAGTAACCAGGAAGAATATCCTTTTAAACATTTCTTCATGGAGGAAATCCTGGACTTCAGAGGTCAGCAAAACTACCCCAACAAGTAGCACTTACTGCATACATGACTCAAGTCAGTGCTTGTGTTTGGGTAGTTCTGGTGCCAGATGATTTCAGTTTACTAGTGTTGGGAAGAATTGTGAAATAGACTGTCTCTGCATTTGTTCAGTGATATGTCTGATGATGAACTCACTACCAAGACAACCCCAAAGAGAAGCACTTATGAACACAATAATCATCAGTGTCTCCATTTGAGATGATCTGAATATGATTATAATGACATCCATCTTCAGTTAGTCTGTAGCATTGTCATGTTCAACTACCCCAACAAGTAGCACTTACTGAATTCAACAGTCAAGTCAATGCTAAAGTTAGAGTAATAGGAATGACTTAGAAAAAATGTCAGCATTGTTTAACCAGTAACCAGGGAGAATATCCCTTTTAAACATTTCTTTGTGGAGGAAATCCTGGACTTTAGAGGTCAGCAAAACTACCCCAACAAGTAGCACTTACTGCATACATAACTCAAGTCAGTGCTTGTGTTTGGGTAGTTCTGGTGCCAGATGAATGCATTTTACTAGTGTTGGGAAGAATTGTGAATTGGCCTGTCTCTGCATTTGTTCAGAGATATGTCTGATGATGAACTCACTACAAAGACAACCCCAAAGAGAAGCACTTATAAACACAATAATCATCAGTGTCTCCATTTGAGGTGATCTGAATGTGATTACAATGACATCCATCTAAAATTAGTATTTAGCTAAAGGTAGAGTAATAAGAATGACTTACCAAAACAATCATTTACCCAGAGACACAATCTAGAATGAATTATATCACATTTTAGCATTGTCCAACTAGTAATACAACGTAAAATAGCTGTTACTGTTAAGTCTTTCGATAAAATACTGGGAATCAGTTGTCAGAAAAACAACCCCATAGATTAGCACTAACTAAAATCAATCCAATGCCAATGCTTGAGTTAGACCAACGTCAAAGTCTTACAGTAAGCAACCTTCTTTGCCCATGATCTTCTCCATAGTCCCAATGTTTCTTCTGGCATCTTCTGTGTTGTGGAAGTGGTTCCTTACACAGATGTGCCATCTTAAATACTGAATGCAGCCATTTTCACTCAACCACACCTTCTTTTTGATCAAGTTTCAGTGGTCTTGTCTATTGTAAGTAAGGAATGGCTTCATGAATAGACAACCATCATCCCAACGTATGCCATTAACAGTCTATGAGTGGTCAATTAGAGTCCAATAACTTTCTTTGGGGCAACTCCTTTTTCCTCCAGATAGAGCTCATTCAGCATTAGAAAGTACCAGTTAGTGCTGAATATCTATTCCAAAACCCCCATTCTTTTATTTATTTAGCTAGCGGTGGGACAACTGGTGAAATGTACTTGTTCTGCATGTGTTAGTGTCTGATGATGAACTCACTACCAAGACAACCCCAAAGAGAAGCACTTATGAACCCATTAATCATCAGTGTCTCCATTTGAGATGATCTGAATGTGATTACAATGACATCCATCTTCATTTACAGTCTGTAGCATTGTCATGTTCAACTGCCCCAACAAGTAGCACTTACTGAATTCAACAGTCAAGTCAATACTAAAGTTAGGGTAATAGTAATAACATTTTAACATTGTTCAACCATTAACCAGGAAGAATATCCTTTTAAACATTTCTTCATGGAGGAAATCCTGGACTTCAGAGGTCAGCAAAACTACCCCAACAAGTAGCACTTACTGCATACATGACTCAAGTCAGTGCTTGTGTTTGGGTAGTTTTGCTGTCCGATGATTTCAGTTTACTAGTGTTGGGAAGAATTGTGAAATAGACTGTCTCTGCATTTGTTCAGTGATATGTCTGATGATGAACTCACTACCAAGACAACCCCAAAGAGAAGCACTTATGAACATAACAATCATCAGTGTCTCCATTTGAGATGATCTGAATATGATTACAATGACATCCATCTTCAGTTAGTCTGTAGCATTGTCATGTTCAACTGCCCCAACAAGTAGCACTTACTGAATTCAACAGTCAAGTCAATGCTAAAGTTAGAGTAATAGGAATGACTTAGAAAACATTTCAGCATTGTTCAACCAGTAAACAAGGAGAATATCCCTTTTAAACATTTCTTTATGGAGGAAATCCTGGACTTTAGAGGTCAGCAAAACTACCCCAACAAGTAGCACTTACTGCATACATGACTCAAGTCAGTGCTTGTGTTTGGGTAGTTCTGGTGCCAGATGAATGCATGTTACGAGTGTTGGGAAGTATTGTGAAATAGCCTGTCTCTGCATTTGTTCAGATATATGACAGGTGATGAACTCACTACCAAGACAACCCCAAAGAGAAGCACTTATGAACCCATTAATCAATGGTGTCTCCATTTGAGATGATCTGAATGTGATTACAATGACATCCATCTTCATTTACAGTCTGAAGCATTGTCATGTTCAACTGCCCCAACAAGTAGCACTTACTGAATTCAACAGTCAAGTCAATGCTAAAGTTAGAGTAATAAGAATGACTTACCAAAACAAGCATTTATCCAGAGACACAATCTAGAATGAATTATAACACATTTTAGCATTGTCCAACTAGTAATACAACGTAAAATAGCTGTTACTGTTAAGTCTTTAGATAAAATACTGGGAATGAGTTGTCAGAAAAACAACCCATAGATTAGCACTAACAAAATCAATCCAATGCCAAAACTCGAGTTAGACCAAAGTCAAAGTCTTACAGTAAGCAACCTTTGTTGCTCATGATCTTCTCCATAGTCCCGATGTTTCTTCTGGCATCTTCTGTGTAGTGATATAGAAGCAGTGGAAGTGGTTCCTTACACAGATTTGCCATCTTAAATACTGAATGCAGTCATTTCCACTCAACTCCACCTTCTTTTTGATCAAGTTTCAGTGGTGTTGTCTATTGTAAGGAAGGAATGGCTTCATGAATAGACAACCATCATCCCAATGTATGCCATTACCAGTCTATGAGTGGTCCAATAACTTTCTTTGGGGCAACTCCTTTTTCCTCCAGATAGAGCTCATTCAGCAATAGAAAGTACCAGTTAGTGCTGAATATCTATTCCAAAACCCCCATTCTTTTATTTATTTAGCTAGCGGTGGGACAACTGGTGAAATGTACTTGTTCTGCATGTGTTAGTGTCTGGTGATGAACTCACTACCAAGACAACCCCAAAGAGAAGCACTTATGAACCCATTAATCATCAGTGTCTCCATTTGAGATGATCTGAAAGTGATGACAATGACATCCATCTTCATTTACACTCTGTAGCATTGTCATGTTCAACTGCCCCAACAAGTAGCACTTACTGAATTCAACAGTCAAGTCAATACTAAAGTTAGGGTAATAGTAATAACATTTTAGCATTGTTCAACCAGTAACCAGGAAGAATATCCTTTTACAACTTTCTTCTTGGAGGAAATCCTGGACTTCAGAGGTCAGCAAAACTACCCCAACAAGTAGCACTTACTGCATACATAACTCAAGTCAGTGCTTGTGTTTGGGTAGTTCTGGTGCCAGATGAATGCATTTTACTAGTGTTGGGAAGAATTGTGAAATAGCCTGTCTCTGCATTTGTTCAGAGATATGTCTGATGATGAACTCACAACCAAGACAACCCCAAAGAGAAGCACTTATGAACACAATAATCATCAGTGTCTCCATTTGAGGTGATCTGAATGTGATTACAATGACATCCATCTAAAGTTAGTATTTAGCATTGTCATATTCAACTGCCCCAACAAGTAGCACTTACTGAATTCAACAGTCAAGTCAATACTAAAGTTAGGGTAATATTAATAACATTTTAGCATTGTTCAACCAGTAACCAGGAAGAATATCCTTTTACAACTATCTTCTTGGAGGCAATCCTAGAATTCAGAGGTCAGCAAAACTACCCCAACAAGTAGCACTTATTGCATACATGACTCAAGTCAGTGCTTGTGTTTGGGTAGTTTTTCTGTCAGATGATTTCATTTTACTAGTGTTGGGAAGAATTGTGAAATAGACTGTCTCTGCATTTTTTCAGTGATATGTCTGATGATGAACTCACAACCAAGACAACCCCAAAGAGAAGCACTTATGAACACAATAATCATCAGTGTCTCCATTTGAGGTGATCTGAATGTAATTACAATGACATCCATCTTCAGTTAGTCTGTAGCATTGTCATGTTCAACTACCCCAACAAGTAGCACTTACTGAATTAAACAGTCAAGTCAATGCTAAAGTTAGAGTAATAGGAATGACTTAGAAAAAATGTCAGCATTGTTTAACCAGTAACCAGGGAGAATATCCCTTTTAAACATTTAATTATGGAGGAAATCCTGGACTTTAGAGGTCAGCAAAACTACCCCAACAAGTAGCACTTACTGCATACACAACTCAAGTCAGTGCTTGTGTTTGGGTAGTTCTGGTGCCAGATAAATGCATGTTACGAGTGTGGGAAGAATTGTGAATAGCCTGTCTTTGCATTTTTTAAGAGATATGTCTGATGATGAGCTCACTACCAAGACAACCCCAAGAGAAGCACTTATGAACACACAATCATCAGTGTCTCCATTTGAGGTGATCTGAATGTGATTATAATGACATCCATCTTCATTTACAGTCTGTAGATTGTCATGTTCAACTGCCCCAACAAGTAGCACTTACTGAATTCAACAGTCAAGTCAATGCTAAAGTTAGGGTAATTGGAATGACTTAGAAAACATTTCAGCATTGTTCAACCAGTAACCAAGGAGAATATCCCTTTTAAACATTTATTTATGGAGGAAATCCTGGACTTCATAGGTCAGCAAAACTACCCCAACAAGTAGCACTTACTGCATACATAACTCAAGTCAGTGCTTGTGTTTGGGTAGTTCCGCTGCCAGATAAATGCATGTTACCAGTGTTGGGAAGAATTGTGAAATAGCCTGCATTTGTTCAGAGATATGTCTGATAATAAACTCACTACCAAGACAACCCCAAAGAGAAGCACTTATGAACACATTAATCATCAGTGTCTCCATTTGAGATGATCTGAATGTGATTACAATGACATCCATCTTCAGTTAGTCTGTAGCATTGTCATGTTCAACTACCCCAACATGTAGCACTTACTGAATTCAACAGTCAAGTCAATGCTAAAGTTAGGGTAATAGGAATGACTTACCAAAACAATCATTTACCCAGAGACACAATCTAGAATGAATTATAACAGATTTAAGCATTGTCCAACTAGTAATACAACGTAAAATAGCTGTTACTGTTAAGTCTTTAGATAAAATACTGGGAATCAGTTCTCAGAAAAACAACCCCATAGATTAGCACTAACTAAAATCAATCCAATGCCAATGGTTGAGTTAGACCAACGTCAAAGTCTTACAGTAAGCAACCTTCTTTGCTCATGATCTTCTCCATAGTCCGATGTTTCTTCTGGCATCTCTGTGCTGGAAGTGGTTCCTTACACATATGTGGCATCTTAAATACTGAATGCAGCCATTTCCACTCAACCCCACCTTCTTTTGATCAAGTTTCAGTGGTCTTGTCTATTGTAAGTAATAAATGGCTTCATGAATAGACAACCATCACCCCTATGTATGCCATTAACAGTCTATGAGTGGTCAATTAGAGTCCAATAACTTTCTTTGGGGCAACTCCTTTTTCCTCCAGATAGAGCTCATTCAGCATTAAAGTACCAGTTAGTGCTGAATATCTATTCCAAAACTCCCATTCTTTTATTTATTTAGCTAGCGGTGGACAACAGCTGAAATGTACTTGCTCTGCATTTGTTAGTGTCTGATGATGAACTCACTACCAAAGACAACCCCAAAGAGAAGCATTTATGAACCAAATAATCATCAGTGTCTCCATTTGAGATGATCTGAATGTGATTACAATAACATCCATCTCAGTTAGTCTGTAGCATTGTCATGTTCAACTGCCCCAACAAGTAGCACTTACTGAATTCAACAGTCAAGTCAATGCTAAAGTTAGGGTATAGGAATGACTTAGAAAACATTTCAGCATTGTTCAACCAGTAACCAAGGAGAATATCCCTTTTAAACATTTATTTATGGAGGAAATCCTGGACTTCAGAGGTCAGCAAAACTACCCCAACAAGTAGCACTTACTGCATACACAACTCAAGTCAGTGCTTGTGTTTGGGTAGTTCTGGTGCCAGATGAATGCATTTTACTAGTGTTGGGAAGAATTGTGAATTAGCCTGTCTCTGCATTTGTTCAGAGATATGTCTGATGATAAACTACCTACAAAGACAACCCCAAAGAGAAGCACTTATGAACACAATAATCATCAGTGTCTCCATTTGAGGTGATCTGAATGTGATTACAATGACATTGATCTTCATTACAGTCTGTAGCATTGTCATGTTCAACTGCCCCAACAAGTAGCACTTACTGAATTCAACAGTCAAGTCAATACTAAAGTTAGGGTAATAGTAATAACATTTTAGCATTGTCAAACCAGTAACCAGGAAGAATATCCTTTTAAACTTTCTTCTTGGAGGAAATCCTGGACTTTAGAGGTCAGCAAAACTACCCCAACAAGTAGCACTTACTGCATACATGACTCAAGTCAGTGCTTGTGTTGGGTAGTTCTGGTGCCAGATGAATGCATTTACTAGTGTTGGGAAGAATTGTGAAATAGCCTGTCTCTGCATTTGTTCAGAGATATGTCTGATGATGAACTCACTACCAAGACAACCCCAAAGAGAAGCACTTATGAACACAATAATCATTAGTGTCTCCATTTGAGGTGATCTGAATGTGATTGCAATGACATCCATCTTCAATTAGTATTTAGCATTGTCATGTTCAACTGCCCCAACAAGTAGCACTTACTGAATTCAATAGTCAAGTCAATGCTAAAGGTAGAGTAATAAGAATGACTTACCAAACAATCATTTACCCAGAGACACAATCTAGAATGAATTATAACAGATTTTAGCATTGTCCAACTAGTAATACAACGTAAATAGCTGTTACTGTTAAGTCTTTAGATAAAATACTGGGATTCAGTTGTCAGAAAACAAACCCCATAGATTAGCACTAACTAAAATCAATCCAATGCCAATGCTTGAGTTAGACCAATGTCAAAGCCTTACAGTAAGCAACCTTCTTTGCTCATGATCTTCTCCATAGTCCCGATGTTTCTTCTGGCATCTTCTGTGTTGTGGAAGTGGTTCCTTACACAGATGTGCCATTTTAAATACTGAATGAAGCCATTTTCACTCAACCCCACCTTCTTTTTGATCAGTTTCAGTGGTCTTGTCTATTGTAAGTAAGGAATGGCTTCATGAATTGACAACCATCATCCCAATGTATGCCACTAACAGTCTATGAGTGGTCAATTAGAGTCCAATAACTTTCTTTGGGGCAACTCCTTTTTCCACCAGAGAGAGCTCATTCAGCATTAGAAAGTACCAGTTAGTGCTAAGTATCTATTCCAAAACCCAATTGTTTTATTTATTTAGCTAGCGGTGGGACAACTGGTGAAATGTACTTGCTCTGATGTGTTATGTGTCTGATGATCAGAGATGGCAAAAGTACTCACTTTCCGTACTTAAGTAGAAGTACAGATACTTGTGTAAAAAAATACTCCGGTAAAAGTGGAAGTACTGATTAAACTTCTTTACTCAAGTAAAAAGTAACAAAGTACAGGCTTGGAAATTTACTTAAAGTATAAAAGTAAAAGTAGCCTTGCGAAGCTTCTGGAGCACTCAAATGTTACTAGAGAGACGCTGAGGAACTTCCGTGGACATGGAGGACATGTCTTTATATGGCAAAGGCTACATTTTAAATGGATGTCTGCCAATAGGCCTAAAACATAACATATATGATTATTATGACAGAGACTGGGACTCCAGGTTAATAAGATTCTGACTTATTAGCAAGATATGAATTCAGTTGTGATTCTGTGAGAATTCACAGATCCAGTTTCTATTTTTAATCTTTCCCCCTAACATTTAAATAATCTACATGTAGGTGTGTGCTCAAATATGGCTTCTGGAAATAAAATAAAGGATTAAAATATGAATGACTAAACAGACATTAATGAAGAAGTTCTCCAGCACATTGGCCAGGAGTCCTTCTTGATGCCTACTGTCTCAAACATCTCTGTCAGATAAGGTCGAGGATGATGGGAATGTCTTGCTGTTTTCTTCATTATCAATCATGTCGCCCTCCATACTACTATGTGCTAACGTAACACCATCCATACTACTATGTGCTAACGTAACACCATCCATACTACTATGTGCTAACGTTTAACACCATCCATGCTACTATGTGCTAACGTTAGCGCCATCAAGGCACAATGATTTGCTGTGAATTAATGCAGAATGCTGAATCTGTTGAGTTGTCTTAGTCGTGCGTCAAATGCAACGTACAGTAGATGTATTCCCATCCATTTAGATTGAATATGGTATTGATGACGTAAACAATAATAAGGATAACTCAAGTGAAATTATGTGAAAGTTGAGAACTAGATTAGGACTGGATTAAAGGTGAATCTGGTGTCCAGCTTGGCCCCAGGTGTGTCTGTTAAAACACAGACGGAGACAACTTCTCTCTAGCTAAGTTTCTATCCACTTCTCATTTGAATTACAGAATCTGAAGTTGGTCAAAAAAAAAAAAAACCTCATGCGAATAAAGCTGGTGAAAGTGTTGATTAATATCAACGTGCAACCCAGCTAACAGGTGAAGAACACCCAAAACCACTAGCTAACTTACTTTAAATGTGAAGAACTATAGACCAGTAACAGGCTTAAGTGAACTGACAACATGAGTTATACGACTTACAGTTCTCAACGACGCACACACACAATCTCAGTTGATTTTCTCCGGACACGCTTGTCTCCTTTTCACTTCTCTCACTTTCTCTCCGTGTGGCGCGCGCACCCGCTCGCGGTGTGTGCCGCGTGTCCGCGCTATTTTCCGACATAACCTCTTGTACAGAACGAAAGTAACCGAGCCAATTTTTTAAAATGTAAGGAGTAGAAAGTACCGATATTTGTGTTAAAATGTAAGGAGTAAAGTAAAAAGTCGCCACAAAAATAAGTAGTAAAGTAAAGTAAAAATATCAGAAAAATCTACTTGAGTACAGTAACGAAGTATTTGTACTTCGTTACTTCCCATCTCTGCTGATGATGAACTCACTACCAAGACAACCCCAAAGAGAAGCACTTATGACCTAAATAATCATCCGTGTCTCCATTTGAGATGATCTGAAAGTGATTACAATGACATCCATCTTCAGTTAGTCTGTAGCATTGTCATGTTCAACTGCCCCAACAATAGGGATGAGCGAGTACAGCATTATCTGTATCTGTTTACCACATGAATTATCTGTATCCGTATCCGTACTTGGACTGGGCGGGGCCTAGCCGGAAGTGGTCAGATTCAACCCGGAAGTAGGTCGGGTTGTCTTGAAATGGGCGGGGCTTTAACCGGTTTGTTATTTTAAGCATGCAATTGATATGGGTTGATCAGAAATTGTTATATTTTTTGCTGATTTGAAAACTATTTCCGTGACAGCATCAGCATTGAGCTTCAGACCAGTGGTGTTGTCATGGTAACAAACGAACTATATAGGCCCACAGTATATAAAAGTTTTGCAACAATAAATACAACAATGTGGTTGCAATTATAAAGTAAATTGTAATGAACAAGAGTTTTCATACTCAATAATATAACTTTATTTTTTTAACTCTTAATCATTTTTTTGGGGGGGGTTCTTTTTCATTTTCACAGGGTTGTGTGAGTGTGGTGTGGTTGGACTCTGTGCTCCGTCTGTACCACTGACACCAGGTGGGTGGTATTGATTCCTTTTGATCTTAAACAATTCAAGACAGCCTCACAAACGTCCCCCCCGTGTTTGGCTTTTAGTGGTATCAAGTTTACATACCGGCGGAACAGCGCTATTTGTTCAATATCACCTTTGTCTTTAGATTCATCACAAGCAATTGATTGAATTGAAATTGAATTGAAATTGAGTAGGCCACAGCTGAATTGATGTCTTAATTTGCTGTCTGGTGATGTCTTCTGCCATTTTTATGGTTCTGGCTTTGACAGTCTTTGCAGAGAGGACATATCCCTGATTTTCTGCACAATTTCACTCTTGTTTTTTAAAGTCCTTGAACAGTACATTCTGAAATCTTAATGAAAGATTCTTTTTCTATATTCTCCATCTGTAAACGGCTTCCCGTGCCTCACTAGTTCCTGAGCGGCAACAAAACTAGCATATGTACTTGAACTTCATCCACTTCTTGAAGTGATTTTTGCTCTGATCAGTCCTCTGTGTCAGTTCCAAAACAGCTTTTTTCTCTCATCTCCAACCGGATATTTCTGAGCAAAGGCTGCGTGTTTATTCTGGAAATGTCTTGTGACATTTGACTTTTTGTTGTTAGCTAGTTTGTCATTACATTTTAGGCACACTGGTAAACCAGTCTCGTCAGCAGTGAAAGCAAATGAATCTGCCCACGTAGCATTGAACGTCCTTTTTTCATCACATTCTTTTCTTTTCTTTGAATTCTCCATAGTTGGCCTACCTGGGGTCAAAAAGTTTAAAAAAAAAAACACTCACTGGCGGGTGTCGCACATTGTGACGTGTATTAAGAGCGACAACAACAACAACAAAATAATAATATTAAATATTTAACTATTTTAGAAGTTACAAGATCGCCATAATCTTCCTAGAATTACATTTGAACATGAACAAACTAAAATAAAATACATTTTAATTAAATACTCATTAATTATTTTCAAAAGCTGAGGAGGAGCATCAAAGAGCCGCATGCGGTTCCTGAGCCGCGGGTTGCCGACCCTTGGTCTATGGGTATGATTCTCCCTTAGGGTGCGATAGGTCCTGGATGAGACCACTTTGCATAGTGGAAGCATGGATTGAATAATCTGGTTTATTTATTGATGTGATGGAAAAGAGTGTCATTGCCCCCGCAAATTCATCACGATTTTACTATCACTTTTTACTGACAAAATCAAGTGTGTGTTTTGGTAAAAAAAATTGTATCAAATGTTTCCTGTTGTCAAATGATATTGGAAAGCTGAATCGGGCAGTGGAGCCATGAAAAGACCCCATGCCAATCTACCTGACCATAGTCTGTCAAAAAACATAAAAATGTGAGGAAAAACCGAGCAGGACAGGACTCTCCTTGTTCGTTGGTCTAGGTTATGATTCTTGCTTAGGTGCGGTAGTTCCTGGATGAGACTACTTTGCAGTGGAGGTATGGATTGAATAATGAGGAACAGGAGGTCAGCACAGGCCATGATTGAAGAATGCAGGCACATTTTATTCTGGTAAATTACAGAGATTTTACACTGGATGGACCTGCTAATCTTGCGATTGACAGACGACCTGCCCCAATATACAGTGCAGAACTCAGGCATTCCCACTCTCTAAAACACCACCGCCGAACGTGGGGTTCACACCCACGACCCTGAGATTAAGAGTCTCATGCTCTATCGACTGAGCTAGCCAGGCACTTCTTAACCCTTTGTTGTCCTTCGGGTCCTGGGGATCCATGCAGTTTTACCCATAGTGTTGTCCTTCGAGTCCCCGGGACCCGTGCCGTTGTACTTTGGGTTCCAGGGAGCCGTAGCATTGTCCTTTGGGTCCCGAGGACCCTTGACGTGGTCCTTTGGCTCCCCGGACCCATGACATTGTCGTTTGGGTCCTGGGGACCCTTGATGTTCCTTTTTGGGTCCCAGGGACCCTTGACATTGTCCTATGGGTCCCGGGGACCCTTGACATTGTCCTTCAGGTCCATAGGACCTTGGCCTTGCGGGTCCCAAGGACCTGTGGCATTGTCCTTCGGGTCCCGGGGACCCTTTACGTTGTCCTTCGGGTCCATAGGACCCTTGACATTGTCCCTCGGGTCCATAGGACCCTTGACATTGTCCCTCGGGTCCATAGGACCCTTTACATTGTCCTTCGGGTCCATAGGACCCTTGACATTGTCCTTCGGGTCCCGGGGACCCTTGACGTTGTCCTTCGGGTCCATAGGACCCGTGGCATTGGCCTTGCGGGTCCCAAGGACCCGTGGCATTGTCCTTTGGGTCTAGGGCACCCTTGACGTTGTCCTTTGGGTTCCAGGGACCGTGGCATTGGCCTTATGGGTCCTTGGGACCCGTGGCATTGTCCTTTGGGTCCCGGGACCCTTGACATTGTCCTTTGGGTCCTAGGGACCCGTGGCATTGTGCTTTCGGGTCACGTGGACCGTGGCGTTGTCCTTTTGGGTCACGGGGACACGTGGCGTTGTCCTTCGGGTCCCTAAGACCCGCAACATTGTCCTTCGGGTCCCAGGGACCCGTGGCATTGTCCTTCAGGACACGGGGACCCTTGACATTGTCCTTCGGGTCCCAGGGACCCGTGGTACACTCAATCGGTCGTATTAGTTCTGCTACCCTCGCATCGTCCTGCCTTTGAGTCCCTGGGATTCTGGCCAGTGGTTTGTAGTTGTAGTAAAACAGGAAAGGCAAAGGCGAGTGGAAAGGGAGGTTAAAAAATAAAACTAAAGGCTTGACATTAGTCTTCTAATTATTTTTATTACAGACACACACACACACACACACACAATATACACTTTAGACACATTTGTCTTCTCGTTGCTGTCATTTTTTTTCACGTCATCTTGCTTTGGACCTGTGCACTTGTTGCACGTGGCTCGGCACAGCCGGGGGAGCAGCTGCAGCATGGCCCGTTGTTTGACTCTGGAGTTGAAGCTGCATCGGATTCTCGTGAGCGGCGGTGCCGCTCGCAATGTCTCCACTGAAGCCAAGGTACAAAAAGGAGAAAACCCACGACGAACACAACGACGACAACCACCACCACCACCACCACTGTGACTGTGATGGCGACGGGTGTGCGTCACAGGAGGACCAACACATACACAACTAAGCAGAGAAAAAGACTACTGCTGCTACGACGACAACGACAAAGATGATGGCCAAGGCAAGTGGATGTTTAAGTTCAAGACGAAAAAGGAGAAGAAGAAGTAGAAGAAGAAGAAGAAGAAGAAGAGGTGGACCCCTTGCATGTCCACCCTCTTCTTCTACTTTTTCTTCTTCTCCTTCTTCGTCTTGAACTTAAACATCCACTTGGCGAAGAAGAAGAAGAAGACGAAGACAAAGACAAAGAAGTACAAGTAGAGAAGACGACGAAGAAGAAGAAGAAGAAGAAAAAAAGAAGAAGAAGAAGTAGAGGGTAGTGAAGAAGAGGGGCAAGAGGAGGATGAGAAAACAGTTGTGTCAAAAGATGGCAAAGTCAAATTGTCTCGAAAACGTGTCATCCCAGTGGTCCCTAGACCTCATTGCCACGCCACGTACCGGTCCCGCAACGAGACGAGGAGAGCCTGTGGCACGAGGAGAGAGGCAGGGCCTTTTCCGCGCCACAATGCCAATCAAGCAGTTCACGCGTACTCTAGACTGTTGCGATTCGAAGACCGCAAGTCGAGATCTGCCCGCCGAGCCTCGGACAAACTGGCGGTCGTACAAGAGGTGTGGGACAAGTGGACGCGGCAGCTGCCCTCACCTCTACAAACCCGGGCGCCGACGTGTCGGTGGACGAGCAGCTGGTGCCCTTTCAAGGTGTTGTAGTTGTTGCTTTGTTGTGTTTTTGTTGTTTTTTTTGGACCTTGCCGTACAATTGTCTTTGTGGTGTGTGTGTGTGTGGTGTGTTTGTGTGTGTGTTGTGTGTGTGGTGTGTGTGTGTATGTGTGTGTGTATGTGTGTTTACATTTTTTCTTCCATCTCTTTCCATCATGTTCCATCTTCTTGTTTGGACACGCCACCTTTACACAAAGTGTACAACTCATCCAGCTCATCCAGAACTCGGCCAATTTTGCTCGATTTGGCCTTAATTGTCCTGGACATCTGTTCTTTTTAAACAGTTAAAAAGCAGGCCGGTTAGCTCAGATTGTTTGAGTGTGGTGCTAAAAATGCTAAGCACTGGCAGACACTTTAGGGGTACTAAAATCGCCAAACCCTATGCCCAAGATCATCGATATCCACCTTTTGTATGTACAAATCGGCCATTAACGCAAAACAAGTCTCAATCTCTATAGCTCTGCTTTCCATGTTTTTGTAGCAAGGCCACAACAGTTGTAAGGTTGTCTGCTCAGCAAGTGCAAATATGAGTCACAGGTAACTGATTTGCCTAGCATTCAATCTATTTCCTTCAACAAAAGCTAACTGGCCATCTAATTAGTCTGCCTTTTTTACAAATGTTACCTCACTCCTGAATTTCAGATAAACCGTGGAAATTCAGATTTGGAAATATACTTTTGTTTTTGCTGCAATGTGGCCAAATGGACAAGGCGTCTGACTTTGGATCAGAAGATTGAAGGTTCAAGTCCCTTGTGGTTAGAACTTCTGGTCTACCTCCAGAAACAGAATGGAAATATGTAGCATATTGGTTTGGACTCTATAGCTATGCTTTCCATGTTCTTTTTGCAAGGCCAAAAAACATATGCAGTCCCTACAAACCATACACAGTCAGGTAGCCCATCTAGGACTGGCCCACTTTTGCTTGATTTCGCCTGGTGTGTTCCAGAAATCTTTCTTTTTCAAACACTTAAAAAGCAGGCCGGTTAGCTCAGATGGTTTGAGTGTGGTGCTAATAATGCTAAGCACCGGCAGACACGTTAGGGGTAATAAAATCACCAAACCCTACACTCAAGATCATCTGTTTCCACCTTTTGTTTGCACAAATAGGCCATTTACGCAAGTGAAGAAGTTCTTGTATCTCAAAGGCATATGAGGTTGCATACAGATGGAGAGAAGGAGGAGGAGAGAGGTACCTAGTGCATCATGGGAAGTCCACCGGTAGTCTAGGCCTATAGCAGCACAACTAAGGGATGGTTCAGGACTCACCCAAACCAGACCTACCTATAGGATTTATCAAAGAGGAAAGTCTTAAGCCTACTCTTACATGTGGAGATGGTGTCTGCCTCCTGAACCCAAACTGGAACCTGGTTCCACAGGAGAGGAGCTTGATAGCTGAATTCTCTGGCTCCAATTCTACTTTTGGAAAACTTGTTCTTGACTTGCCTTTTCCCACATCCTCTCAATGCTTAGCTAACTAAATGACTTAAGTTGGCCAATAATTGTTGCTTTTTCATCTTCGTTGTGATTGTTGTGCGCCTTCAATATCATATCATATCAATATTATGTGGATATTATGAAAGAAACTGTCAAGCAAACACTTGCAACACTTTCAAAGGTTCCATGGTGTAATGGTTAACACTTGGACTCTGAATCCAGCAATCTGAGTGCAATTCTCGGTGGAATGTGTTTTTAAGCCACAGTATAGGTGAAAAAAATCAACCTTTCAACTTTCCACATCTAGTTTAAAGTAAGCTTACAGGGTTAATGTCCTTGGCCATTTAGACTGTAAACAGTATGTTGGTGGGGGCATGTTGAGGAGTCACCTGTTGGTTAATGTAACTTGAAGAAGCTCCACATTTGACAGTATTGACTGGAGGTGGTGGGCTTTGAGTTACATGGGGGATACACACTTTGCATTCAGTCTCACAATCACCATAAAAATTAGGGATCACTGAAATTTGAACTTGTGCTGATGCAGTCAGAGTATACAGTGTTCTTCCTGAAAGGGCCAGTATAGTGCATCAGAACTGCTTGTTGAATGGTCTATGAGCTTCGGAAACCCCCCTTCCCCACAGCTTTCAATTGTCTTTTTCACCTGTGCTGTGGCTTAAAAAGAGGTTTAACTAAGAATTGAAGTTAGATCGCTGGATTCAGAGCCCAGAGTGCTATACATTACACCATGGAACCTTTAAAAGTGTTGCTAGTGTTTGCTTGGCAGTTTCCTTCATAATATCCACATGTGTGATATTGAAGGCACACAAATATCACAACAGATCAGAGAGCATTCAGACAATAAAATAGGTGTTTAACTTAACAAGTGTCTACCAACTCTGCACTTTACCCATGGCCTGCTTTACTCAACAATTGAGAAGGATTTGAGCATTTTTGTATAGCACAGTGGTGTGGGTTGTAGTGATCTCCTTGTTTATGGTAATTAATGCAAAAATCTGTCTCAATGACCAGATGTGTTGCAACTTTGCAGTCAAAATTGCATTGTCCAGTGATGGTGGTATAGTGGTGAGCATAGCTACCTTCCAAGCAAATGACCGGTGTTGGATTCCAAGCCATCGCAGTAGCTTTCTTTGAGTAATGTTACTATTTAACTTTGAATTATACAATACCAGTGCAAGCATTTTGCCATGGTTTGATTTCCAGCCACCACCAGGTTTTGAAGCCATATACAACATAAACATTACAAATTCCCCCCAGGTTTCTTCTCTTATTCCGTGATCTCACAAAAAAGTCAAAAACATCTGAAAATCTTCAGGGGCTGTAGCTCAGTGATAGAGCCCATTTTGAGTCTCAATGCCCAGATGTGTTACAAGATTTTCAGTGAACGCTGCCTTCCAAGCAGTTGACCTGGGTTTGATTCCCAGCCATCACAGTAGTTTTATTGTGTGGTTACTTGCTTATTTGTCAAGAAGTAACCAGAAAGGTTACTTGCCCAACCAGATTTGATAAAATATTAGATCTCTGTTATGGTACAAATAAGAGAGCATATCAATCAATCAAGCAGCCTCCAGGATCCACAGACACAGGCAGTGCACTACGATTTGCACTTTGCCCGTGTCTGGTAACTACTACTAACAAATTAAAAAGTTTATCAACAGAGCAGAAAGCATCAGAAAGGAAACAGGTGTGTTACTTTTTGACTATGATTTATATTGCAGCAGTGCAATCATTTTGCCCAGGTTTGATTTCCAGCCACCGCAGTTGCATTTAAAGGTTTTAAAGCCATATACAACCTTAACATTACATGTTTTACCACGGTTTCTTCTTTTATTCCGTAATATTTCAATTTCTTTGCGGTGAGTCATCCCAAAAGGATTAATAAAGATAAGTCTTAGTCTATCTTGGAAAAAAGTAAAAAAATCTGAAAATCTTCAGGGAATGTTGTTCACTGGTAGAGCGCATTTGACACAAACTAAACGGGATCCCTTGTATCCCTCAGACTATCAGATAGCACTACAAGCACTTTAAACGTAGTTTATTTATTGTATTACGCTCCAGTTTTTATGGGTGTTACAGCAGGTATGAGCACTGTAGTTTGCATATTCGTGGATGAAATATAATTGACATGCGATTAAGTTTATTTTTCAGCAGTAGAGACATTTCACTTCAGACAGATGCAGCAACAGATGCTTCGTTAAACATTAACACACAGGAAATAGAAGTAGTGCTGATACAAATAGCAGAGGATGGTTTCGATCCATCGGCCTCTGGGTTATGGGCCCAGCACGCTTCCGCTGCGCCACTCTGCTCTGCTGTTAATACTCAGGGGGGGGGAAGATGTGTGATTCACATTTTGAGGGAAGGTTTGGGAACCCGCGGCAACCAAGGTACCAACAGCTCACGGGTTGTAAAGTTAAACATTTGGTAGATGTGGTGCTCCTTGCCACTATCTTTTATGTGAGCTTCCTGATTACTCACACATTGATTATTCACATGTAACACTTGTGATTAGCTGGTGTTTTAAAACAGGGCATTGTGAGTACAGATATAAACATCAGTAAGGAGTCTACCAAGTTGCCTCTTATCATTTTAGTTTGGACACCCAGTGAGGCTTACCGCGATGGTTTGGACTGGGTCCACTAGGGTTTTCGGCTGCTCTCGATCAGACGGCTGTACTCACTCTGGTTCTCTTCATAATGCACAAGACTTTTGCCTTTTACTAAAGACTTCCTTGGAGGGGAACGCTGATGAGTTGAAACTATTTTTGGGGGCTTTGCTGTTTGGCCGAGCCTTTTGTACTTCTTTGAACTATCCTTAACTAGACTCAGAGTCTTAACAGCAGCTAAATAACAGAAGCAAGACGATTTTCATGGGCCGTGGACAGCGACTGAGACAACAGGACTCCCCCTGACTGTGACCAGGGCCGATCAAAAAATGTCATTGGGAAGGGTGTGGGAAACAAATTGGCCAGACACAGTAGGGAAAGTTAGTCAGAGAGTAGGATACTGGAGACTTAGAGGACTAACACTAGAAGCAATGGTTTTAATCATCAAGGCAGTGATTTTACCTTTGCTTTTACTCATCAGCTCTGTTTTTATCCCACCCAGAAAAGGATTTTAGACCTGGAACAAGCCATCTTTTATTTCCTGTAAAGGTCCAAGTGGGAACGAGTACAAAGAAGAGTGATAAAGAAGGCAAAGGAGAAAGGAGGGAAGGGAATGCCGGACCTGTTATTGTTTTTAGGGAGCAGATTTACAGCTATACACATAACAGCAGCCACGGCCCCATCCAGAAATCCTAAGACTGCAGCTATGGCACGGTTCTGGATGGGATCATACCTCAGAAGATTAAAGACCTTACCCTCTGATGTTAAAGTACCTGGGTCTTTAATCCTTCACCTTGAGCAAGATGATGAATGAATTAATATCAGATTATGAATTGATTTATTTTGTTTTACTGAAACCTGGCTGGGTGATGGAGAATATGTTAGTCTAAATGAATCCACCCCTCCTAGTAATATTAATAGCCCCATTCCTCGAGGCACAGGCCCAACTGATGACTTCTCCTTCTCCTGTTACATGCTGCACCCCAAGTCCATACTGACTCAATTAAATTAAATTAAATTTATAGTATCAATATAGTATCAAGAGTTATCTCGAGACCCTTCACAGTTGGAGTAGGTCTATACCACACTCTGTAATTTACAAGGGCCCAACAATTCTAGTAGTTCCCTCCAGAGCTAGCAAAAAAAAAGAAATCCCTTTAAAAAAAAAAAAATCCCAGTTGAAGTTTATTTATTTTATGCATCCTTAACTTATTTATAATCCTAATATTAATATATAGGCTTATATTGCAATCTCGTAGCCCTACATGTAGTTGTACCCATATTTAAATGAACACACGGTGGAAAAGTTTTTGCAGTGTTTTTTTCATTTTACTTGTGGGGGAAAGAGAAACTCTGGAAATAGAAACTCTGGAAAAGAGGGATCCTTCGAGCCAGACTTGAACTAGCAACCTAAGGATTTCAGCTTTATACCTCTACAGTCCTCCGCTCTACCAACTGAGCTATCGAAGGGACCTAATACACATGTACGCACTTTCCATTTTTATTTATATGATAACACAGGACCCCCTGGAGGGTATTTCTTTAGATTTACAAAACATTCACATAAACTCGCAGATCAATTGACGAGAATCCCACCCAGAAAAGGGATTTTACACCTGGAACGAGCCATTTTTAATTTCCTGTGGGGGTCCAAGTGGGACCGAGTGCAAAGAAGAGGGACAAAGAAGCCAAAGGAGAAAGGAGGGAAAGGGGAGCAGATTTACAGCTATACACATAACAGCAGCCACGGCCCCATCCAGAAATCCTAAGACTGCAGCTATGGGATCATACCTCAGAAGATTGAAGATCTTGTAGCGGCCCTTCAGATTTATGGACTCAGACGCAGAGAGTTTCAAACGGGTGTCACTTTAATTCTTCTTCTTAAGGAGCACCAGGCACCATTTGTATCATGAACACCGTGAAAACTACAGAAAACACAAGTACAAAATGTTTCAATGTTGATTCACAAACAATTAAAATATTAATCATATTCACATATTAATCGTACCTTATTCCGCTCTCCGAGGGCGCTAATCAACGAGTTTCCCTCCATTAACTTGCATGCTCTCTAGCTTGACACATTCTCACAGTTGGAGCTCTTAGAAATACCATGTGCGAACAACAAGAATAATAAAGTAAATCACAATGCGAACCTTTTCTTTACAAAATTCAAATGAATGAATGATTAATAACTTACAAGTTTTTACCGCTCTGAGCAATGCGTGAGCAACACATTGTGAAGAGAGTATGACCGGAAGTGTAGCGTCAAACAAAATACAAGAAGAAGAAAATGGCGCTTTTCACAATAAAAGCAGAACCGACCACAAATAACACTAGAACTGCAATGTATTGTTAACATAAAAAATATAATACTGTGTAGGAGAATAGAATTGCAATTTATCAGAGACATTTACAGATCTTACCCTTTGATCTTAAAGTACCTGGTAGGGATGAGCGAGTACAGCATTGTCTGTATCTGTATCTGTACTCGGACTGGGGCCTAACCCGGAAGTGGACAGGGTTTAACCCGGAAGTGGGTTGGGTTGTCTGGAAATCGGCGGGGCTTTAACCAGTATGTTATTTTAAGCATGCAATAGATACGGGTTGAACAGAAATTGTTGTATTTATTGCTGATTAGAAAAGTATTTCCATGACAACACACTTTTTGTGTGTAGGGTAGGGGTGCTGTGACTAGCCTATCACAGAATAGTGTAGGGGAGGGGTGCTGTGACTAGCCTATCACAGAATAGTGTAGGGGAGGGGTGCTGTGACTAGCCTATCACAGAACGCAGACACAGTCAGCTACACGTCAGTCAGATTTTTTAACAATCCGAGCACAGATATGGACTCGTATTACTTGTATTATTCTTGTATTTGGCAAAAGTGCTTTATCTGTACCGGATACTCGTTTCTGCCGAGTATCCGGCTCATCTCTAGTGTCTAACAACTCTGTGCACTTTACCCATGTCCTGCTTTACTCAGCAGTTGAAAAGGATTTGTGCGAATTTGTATAGCACAGTGTTGTGGGATGTCGTGACCTCCTTGCATTTATGTTAATTAATGCAAAAATCAGTCTCAATGCCCAGATGGGTTGCCAGATTTGCAGTGAATATCACATTGTCTAGTGATGGGGGTGTAGTGAGCATAGCTACCTTCCAAGCAGTTGGTTTATCACCACTTTTTGAGTTGTCGTGGTCGAGTGTTTAAGGCACTGGACTAGAAATCCATTGGGGTCTCCCCACGAAGGTCCAAATCCTGCCGACAATGAAAGGCATCCTTAGCGTTGGTAGCAAACCAATGACACATCACATTATAAAAAATCTCAGTTGTGCCTTCGTGAACAATATTGTATTATCCCATAGGTACTGGAAGCCTGATTTAGGGTCTTAGCCATGCTGAACACAGCCTGAGCCAAGGCCCGCTTTCCCCTCATGAGTCACCCCAGTGGGCGCTGTAGATCACTGCCTGATAAAGCCAACAGAACCACATTATCTGCAAAGACAATAAAAGGAATTCTAAGGTGCCCAGACTTGACACACTGCTGCGCCTTGAGACGTGTTGTTCATGTCCAGGAGTTGTGCTCTTTCCATCGCTTGACAATATTCCCTTTTAGGATCAAGAGTTCTTCTCCCACGCTGAACACAGGCTGAGCCAAGGGCCACTTTCCCCTCATGAGTAGTCCAACGCGTTCTCCGGGACTTCCTTGAGTCCTTGTAGTATTGTGACAGGCGGAGATACTGTCCATTATACTAACGAGGAATGGCCAAGTTTAAAATTTGGCACATCATTCGATAGGTGGCGCTATTCCAGCATATAGGCCACTTTTGTACTTTATAGTACAAACCTTAAAGTAAATGGTTGTTTTTTTCAATTCTTCTGGTCACACTTGGCACTATTCCACAACTTTTGTCTGTAGTTCTCTATTTTGTCAGGGCTTAACTCTGTCTACCGCAACTCTTTTTTTTGTTTCTTGTTATGTCCCGGCAAGAAATATTATTCTTTTGGGTCGTCTGTCCATCTCTACATCAGAATCAGAAATACTTTATTGATCCCCGAAAGGAAACTTTGGAAAAACAAGATCCTTCAAGCCGGATTTGAACCAGCGACCTAAGGATTTCAGCTTTAAGCGTCTACAGTCCTCCACTCTACCAACTGAGCTATTGAAGGGAGTTAGCAAATAAATATGCACTTCCCATTCTTGTGAATGTGAAAACACAGGACCCCCTGGAGGGAATTTCTGACTCATCAGGGGCTGTAGCTCAGTGATAGAGCACACTTTGAGTCTCAATGCCCAGATGTATTACAAGATTTGAAGTGAACATGCATTGCCCAGCGATGGTGGTATAGTGGTGAGCATAGCTGCCTTCCAAGCAGTTGACCTGGGTTCGATTCCCAGCCATCGCAGTAGCTTTCTTTGAGTTGTGTTAATTGCTTTTTTTTTTTTACAAGAAGTCAACAGAAAGGTTACTTGCCCAACCTGGTTTGATAAAATCTCTTTGAGCTGCATGATTATGGCAAAATGATAACGACAATTACTTTGATCAATATGGAGGTCACGATTAATTATCACAATTATTTGTTGATTTTCTACTCCAAAGTGCTGGAAAGGAAGGTTTCAGGTTGAACCTCAGGTTAACAAGGAACAATCCCAGCAAGGTGATTGATGGATGATTCTAGTTACTTCACCCAGTTCAGGCCAAATGACACAGCTGTAAGAGACCACATTGGTGGCTTCCAGCTATGTAATATATGCAAATGGCAGTGGTGGGATTAGAACCCACGCCTCCAGAGAGTGGAGAGTGAGCCTTAATCCAGCGCCTTAGACCACTCGGCCACACTACCTGCGAGTACCGACTCTCCACATCGTGACAGACACAGGGGCCGTAACTAACGGTATGCTTGTTAATGTTATGGAAAAAAACCTTTGCAAGTAAAAAGCCATAACTTTATTAAAAACTGCTAATACTTTATTAAAAAAATTATCACACTTTTTCATTTTTCTCTGGCATTGTTGATTATTAGAATATTGTAACCAGCATTAAGTGAGTAGGTTTAGGTCTGTGTGAATATGGGCTGAGCATTTACCTGGACTGAACTTGTGAACATCTTCTTTTGCATATTCACTGTAAAGAGCCATTACTCCTCCAACTGCCAACTATTGTTCCAGAGACAATAGGATATACAGTTTTAGATTGCAAGGTAACTGTCCAAGACCAAAGACTACACGGAAATACCTCAAGTGATCAAACCAGTTTGCCAAAATTCGCAGCACAGATATAAAACCACTCTTTAAAATATGTTCATGTACCATTCAAAAACAAAAGTACAATCATAAAACACATACTACTTAGATACTGCAGCCATCCTGATCACAGCCACGGGGGGATCTGCTTGTGCTTTCTTACCAGCAAGTTTCTGGAGGTCCAAATAGCATCTTTGATGGCAACAAGGTTAGCCACTGTGTGAGCCACAAAGTGTATAGCTGTAAATCTGCTCCCTAAAAACAATAGCAGGTCAGGCACTCCTTTATCTCTTTTCTCCTTTGGCTTCTTTGTTAGCATCAAACGTCACTGGGTGGACTTGAACCACCATCCTTTCGGTTAACAGCCAACTGCGCTGACCTATTGCGCCACAGAGACTGCGCTTGTTGGACATTTTATGAGCGGGAGCTCGATCTTTAAGCCACAAACATTTGCTTTATGGCTTTTTGAGGTTGAGCTGCACATGTATGCTTATCAGGCTATTTTCCTGTTACTCAGAAATTGGGGAAGCTGACTCATGCGGAAATGTAGAAGCTGGACGTGCATTGTACTGTTCTTACATGTCACTTGGATTCTGACTTTGAATTCAAATATTTGGCATCCAAGAAAATTCCGGAACTGATGATGTATCAGTCATTTTGCTGGTGGTTTCTTGGTCACAGCAACAAGCTTGATCATTGACATACAGTTGTACACAACGTATCACAAAACTGTCGGGTGGGGCCTTATGTATTTGCTTGTATTACATCAAGTGACCTGCATACCAACCACCATCAGAGATGGCAAAAGTACTCACTGCCCGTACTCAAGTAGAAGTACATATAATTGTGTTAACAAATACTCTGGTAAAAGTAGAAGTACTGATTTAACTTCTTTACTCAAGTAAAAGTAACAAAGTACAGGCTTAGCAATTTACTTAAAAAGAGTAAGAAGACTCGCCCTAATGGTGCTATTAAAAACTCCTTCACCATTCTGGCGGGGACAATGTCTAAGGGACAGTTGGTAGGTTTCATGTGTTGTACAACCTCAACACAGGCTTAAATTCCTCAAACACAGCTGAGTGTGTAGGAGAAGCAGATACAATACCTTAAAATTAGCACTGGTAATTTCCCAGATAGATGCTACTTTGTCAATAAAATAACCAAGACATTTCTCACATGTACTAATTGACACATCTGTTGGAGCAGAGGTGCATGGATTTATGACAGAGTTAATAGTATTAAATAACAATCTAGGTTCGTGGCAATTGCTAGCTATGACAGAAGAGAGATGCTGCATCTTCACCACCTTCACAGCATTCTGGTATGTGATAGACTGTCCCTTAATACACCCAGTGTCACATGTAGATTGTCTTTCCATCTTCGTTCAGCTTGTCTGCAGTGTTGCCTAAGGGCCCTTGTGGTGTCATTTAGCCAGGGTCCGCCTTAGGTTTAACAGCTTTAATCTGATAAGGGGGAATAGAGTCTAGGATTTCAGTGCATGTGGAATGGAACTCAGAGAGAATGTTATCTGGGAAGAGGGAGAGACCAGACCACCAGTCACCTGGTTGTTAATGTAACTTGAAGGAGCTCCACATTTGACAGTATTGACTGGAAGTGATAGGCTTTGAGTTACATGGGGGATACACACTTTGCATTCAGTCTGGTACTCACCATAAAAAATTAGGTATCACTGAAATTTGAACTTGTGTTGCTGCAGTCAGAGTTTACAGTGCTCATCCTGAATGGGCCAGTATAGTGCATCAGAACTGCTTGTTGAATGGTCTATTAGCTTTGGAACCCCTCTTTCCCCACAGCTTTCAATTGTCAGATATGGGTGGGTGAGTGGGCACTGTGTCCAACCCTTTCTGTGTAAAAAAATAACTAAAGAAGTCTCTTGGATGAGAGACAAAACTTCTGCGGAGGACCTTTTACCAAGTCCAGTTGCCCTTGGCCTAGTTGGGATCTTTTGGGGTAATAGCATGGCAATATTTGACATATTTAGACCATAAAGACAGTTATCAGTTTATTTCCCATCTGGCAGGTATATTTGTGGACTCAGTTGGACATTTTGAAGATAATTGCACAATGTTGACCCCATTGTCAGTCTATTTTTCTAGGTAAATGGTTCCTGTACTATGTAAAAGCTCTTTGAGTAATTGTCAAGACTAGAAAAGCGCTGTGTAAATTGGGCTGAAACAGAAAGTTATGTTTTTATCCAGACAAGAAAACAAGGATATTGAATATGAGCCCAACACGATGCAGAATTTTTTTCTGTGCACCATTCATCAGGGCCTTCTCCCCAAGTAAAGCAATATTAGCCACTCCTGTCTAATTACACTGTTCCAGCTGAAGCAAGTCAACAAAGTATCTAGTGAGGTAAGTGAGAGACAGTGGAGGCTAGGACAGTGTGCCCGCCAAAAGGTAACTCACGCTCACAGGGCTCAGCTTGAGTCAGAGAAGGACACAGAGAAACACACAGACTACAAATCAAGGAATAAAAATAAAAAGCAGTAGTGGATCTGAGCACTAAGGTTGATGCTCTGACAAAGATGGTGGAAGCTCTCACAGCCACTAAGACCCATGATCAAACATGCCAGTGCACTCACACCAAGCCAAAGCTAATATCAAAGCAATGTGGTTGCCGAAAGTGTGTTGAGAAGGGGACCAGTACATTGCTTTATATGTGGAGAGGGAGGTCAAAGAGCAGTTGGACGCCTAAAACGGGGGCAAGCAAAGAACATTGGCTAGCCAGCTGCCGATGCACACTCACTAAGCAGCAGACAGGAGTACCCCACCAAATCAGAGACACAACAAAAGGAATGTCTTCATGTTAAGTGTGTAATTGCCCCGGTAGCAAATACAAAGACTGAAGTAAATGAAAAAGTGTTCCAGCTTGTGGGAATGAAATGTAAAATAAGGTGTTACATTCACAGCTACGCAGTGGACTGTTTATTGGACCCTGGTGCCCAAGTCAGTCTCCTGGACCGCTAGTGGGTGAACACTTACCATACTATGGGCTTTTTTTCAGATTTGTTTTCAGCTTTGCTGAAGCGCATTCATGATCCGTAATACCTTTCGAAACCACTTACCCTGGTTTCCTCAGCGGAGCCAGTCGGGCCCTCTGCTCTGGCTGACTGGAAGTCAGCGGCTTCCGGCTAGGAGGCCTCAAAGACCAACTGCTTTCGCAGCGTCCGGTCCCTACCTTCTGGAAGCGAAGCCTCCAAAGACCAAGTACTTTTGCAGCATCTGATCCTTGTCTTCTGGAAGCCAGGCCTCCAAAGACAAACTGCTTTCGCAGCGCCTAGTCTCTGCCGAAGCCGCTGGCCTCCAGCTGCCCGGAGCAGAACCCTGAACTTAAAGACTCAACACGGCTTGTACTTATAAAGTCCTCTATGGACGTTTTGAGACCTCACTGATGACGTCATAAACTTACAGCTGATTGGCCATTAGTTCTTTTGATGTGTTATAGAATGCTGTGATGTCATACACCGTAGACAATTCCAGTCTATAAGACTTTATGATTTGATTTTTATTTATTTTTGAGGGATGAAAGCAAAACACATTGTAAAGAATTATGAGAATATACACATCACACTATAAATGTGTAAATTAATTTAACGTGTATAGAGCAGACATATTTTCACCTGTAAATTGGTAACTATGGGTTTATTAAACCAAAACTAGAGTTGTGATGGTCGGAAAAGTGAAAAAACGACCCAAAACGGCTTCTCATAGTTTTATTTAGTTTCTTTCAATTTTGAATGAAGTGTGTGTTTTATGATGCTAAAATTACTGTTTATTTACATGGAGTCTGATGGATTTAGCAATTTTAATTACGTGGATTTTTTATGTTTAAAAAAGAATCTTACTCTTAAACAGAAAGGTCAACCTCCTTAAAATCCTTTCCATGAAGTTGTCAGACACTTGGAATATTAATCTCAGCCTGTCAGTGGCAAAACAAGCAGTTTTGTGAAGGTATATACAAGCTGGACATTTTCCTCTTTTAACTCACATTGTAGCTTGTTTTGTTGCTGCCAACTGCAGCGATCTTGCTTAATACTACACCAATGTGTGTGTGCTCATGATTCTCTAAGGCGGGATGTCCGAGCTCCGTAGGCGCCTTCTTCTGCAGCGGCACAGGTAAAGACCACGCAGCTGTTGCCATGGTGCTGCTATGATTAGACGAGTGAGTGTATATTAGTGAAATAAATAAATGTTCTTCTTTAAAATACAGGGGCATAAGTATAAACCCCCCCTATGTTAAAATACAGGGGGCAACAGTATACACCCCCCCTATGTTAAAATACAGGGGGGCATAAGTATATATACACCCTTTCTAAGTTCAACAACTGGCTCCTCTATCGGCCTGCCTGAACCTAGGCCTCAAAAGAGACACACACACACACACACACACACACACACACACCCTTAGCGTGTGTATGAAGAGCCTCTGCGGTTGTAGTCTGGTGGAAAGACGTTGATTCTGGGTAGAGAGCTGACACTGCAATGCTTCCTCTGATGAGGAGATTATGTTGTCTTTTAACATGAAACAGCCCAGAAAGCGGTAAGAAGAATGGAGGGGGGGGTTGCACTGCATGTGAAAAGTGGTGCAACCCGGGACATGTGAATGTGAAGGAACGTTTCTGTAGCCCCGACATTGAACTGCTGGCTGTGGGGTTTTGTCCCTAATATCTACCGAGGGAGTTTACGTCCACCATATTAATCTCTGTCTACGTTCCACCGTCTGCAAATGCGGAGGCAGCTGCTGACGTCATTCACACCACGGTCTCACGACTCCAGACGCAGCAGCCCAACGCCTTCATTGCTATCTCTGATCACAATCTTGTCTTGCTGTCACCAATGTATGTTCCTCGTGTCCTGCGGCAGCCTGTCCACAAAAGGACCGTGAGGAGGTGGACTCAGGAGGCTGAGGAGGCACTGCAGGACTGCCTGGAGTCTACAGACTCGTTCTTGTAATTTATTCCTATTATTATTACATCATGTATATTGTATGTATGTATATTTTCCCAAGTATCTCATTTATATTTATATTCTGTGTTGTGCGACTGATTTACGTGTGCTGCTGTAAAACCGTAATTTCCCATTTTTCTTGGGATCAATAAATATCTATTTATCTATAAATCTATCTATCTATCTATCTATCTATCTATCTATCTATCTATCTATCTATCTATCTATCTATTAGAAAAACAATGTCGTCCTCTGCTGGCCAATAAATTATGTGCAGGGTATTTCTACCAATAATTAAATTAAATTTGTTATTTTCTTTAAATTTAGAAAATATTTTCTAATGTGCTTATTAGTACATTTGCTGCTCATAACATCAATAAAGAGTCAAATTAAAACCAGGAACTTCATTACATTCAGTACACTCTGACCAAACTGCTGTCTGCTACACACCAGTTTTTAAAAAGTCAGGCTGGTCACTGACCAATAAGAGGCCCTCAGGTGTTACATCCACATGTGTAGCTCATTAGCATTTAAGGTTTCTTTCAATCAGTTGATGAGAGTGGTCTTTGACTCTCAGGGTAGACTTATAAAAGCTGGTGTGTAGCAGACAGCAGCACATCGTGCCAGTTAGGCCAGGATATACAAGCAAGTGGTCCATTTTAGCTTTTGTTGGTTAGCAGGTGTAGTTTGCTAGCAGCTAGGCTAGCTTTAGACACTGCTAACATCAGTGGCGATGGCGTTTGGGCGTTACCTCAGGTAATTTGCAGGGTCATGTCACTTCACAAGCTGCTGGTGTCTGTTATTGCATCCTATGGTTTCAATTTATGTTTTTAATACATTAATTTGTATTAACAGTGTGACCTTGCTCCTGTCTGTGTGGACAACTGCCAAATGTGATCATATTCCCAATGGTAAAGACTAAAACTGCTGCTTAAACGCATGCCTGTTAGTCCTTGGTGCATATATTCCAATTTGAACCCATTTGTTCATGCAGGAGTTCATATGGAGTGTCGTGATCGTTACTTCATGGTAGCTGTTGATCTCTCCTACTCTGGGAATGAACCTCTCTTTGAGGCAATTGGTAAGTCCTGCACAGCATTACAAGCTAGGGGTCAGAAACCATGTGTTCTCACTATTGAGCTACAATGGCTATTTAACCTTATTTTGTAAGTTATTCCTAAGACTGGCCTGGCAGGTTTTTACTTTGAGTAAATCTGAACAATTAAACCCAAGTATTTCACTGAATAGAGTGAAAACTTTGTTTGAGCAGACAAAACTAGGGATTTGTCTTTCAGATGAGACTGGTGTGTACCCCATCAATAAGGAGTATGGAGCAAAGTGTGGCTACAGTGTCAGTGTTGTCCCTGCTTCGGAACATCTGGAGCTCAGAGCCTCTTACTTCAGCTGTCACACTGACAACAAGGTCTTTACAAATGGCATACAACAGTTTTGGGTTGATTTTTGCACACTGTGGAGCCTTTTTCAGGAACACATGTTTTTCATCTTTTGATTGGATATTTCAGGAGGATGAAGTATTCACATTCAACTTCAACCTGATTGTGACACCCAAGGGAAAGGATGTCACCTATGCTTTGAACAAAACCTGTTCTCCCCCTCTTCCCTGGTCTCCCAGAGAGGTCACCTGTGAGGTCAACTACATGGAAGTAAGCTTGGTTGCATGTTATGTAACCTGTGCAATTTCCAAATTTTAACTACCCCTGGTTTCTTTGTAGGTGTCTGTGAGGAGTGATGTGGCATGTCCAACAGGGACAAAGGATGACTGGGATGCTAGTTTCAAAAGGGTATGTTTGACATGTCCTCTGGGAAATTTGTCATTTGCAGTTGGATAACATCCATCAAATTTGTATATACAATTAAATGGTTTGACAATGTGCTTCAGGCTTATTCCTCAGCCACTTCAGAATGGCAGGTGATGTTTCAGCGGGCGCAGCCGGGGGTGTTGCCCATTAGCCTTAACACGGCTAAGACTCGTGGATATACATTTGACTTGACAGATGGAAGGCTTGTATTTCGTACTCCGTATGGACAACCTGAATCATACAGCACTGAGGTAAACCACTGATGCAGAGTTTAGTGCATCTAGTCATTTATTTTTTCTCTAAATATCAGAATGGTATGTTTTGTACAGTAAAGCATTTAGTACAAAGCAGTTTATCTTACCGCTTGACAATGTCTCCAGAGCTAGCCTTCCAGGAATGGTCTCTAGCACTGTTGCTAGCGTGTCGCGCAACATCTCTAGCATTCCAGGCACTTTGCCGGGCACAGTCACCAGCAACATCTTTAGTGTTCCGGGCACCGTCTCTAGCATTCCAGGCACTGTATTGGGCACCACTAGTGTTCCAGGCACAGTCTCTAGTGTTTCAGGCACTGTTACTAGTGTTCTGGGCACTGTTGCCAACATTACAGGCAACATCTCTACGGTTCCAGGAACCGTTGTTGGCATACCAGGCAGTGTCTCAAACAACATCTCTAGCATTCCAGGCACAGTCTCTAGTTTTCCAGGCACCGTCACTAGTATTCCAGGAAATGTTTCCAGCCCCATCGCTAGCATTCCAGGCAGTGTCTCAAGCATTCTGGGCATAGTCTCTAGCATATCAAGCACGGTCACTACAGTTACAAGCACTGTTGCTAGCATTCCAGGAAACGTCTCCAGCCCCATCGGCACTGTATCGAGTGCCATCACTAGCAACATCTCTAGCATTTCAGACACTGTCTCCAGCATTCCAGGCAACATCTCTAGTGTTCCAGGCACAGCCGCTAGCATACCAGACAGTGTCTCAAGCACAGTCATTGGCAACATCTCTAGTGTTCCAGGTACGGTCTCTAGTGTCTCGGGCACAGTCACTAGCTTTCTGAGCAGTGTCTCAAAGGAAGAAGCTATTAAGCCCACTACAGCGCTTCAAACGCCAGTGTCATCTTCCAGATGCACCCGACGATGTTTTTCAGTGAGACCTGCTTTCCAGCCTTCTGAGGCCAAAGCATCCAGCTATCCAAACGATGTCTCCAAGGATGTAACCATTAAGCCCACTGCAGCGCTTCAAACACCAGTGGCCACTACCAGATGCACCCGAAGATGCTTTGCAATGCAACCTGCTTTCCGGCCTTCTCCTCAGTACATCAAAGTATCTGGCATTCCAAACGATGTCTCAAAGAAAGTATCCGGCTTTCAAACCACTGTCTCAAAGCAAGTACTCAACTTTTTAAACGATGTCTCAAAGAAATTATCCGACTTTTTAAATGATGTCTCAACGACTGCGTCAAGGTTTTTAAACGATGTCTCAATGACAGCATCTGGGCTGTAAATGATACAAGAGGTAAGGTTGCTTATCTGAACTTTGTCGTCATTTGGTTACTGAAGTTTTGGTAATTGGTCTTGTGTCATTCTGTTTAAATTTTCCCAACAGGAGCCAGAAGGTGATCAACGCTAAAATGACACCATGATTTGGGACAGGAGGTTTTAAATGTGAACTTCAATAAACTTGGATCTTAACTTCTCTTGACTGGTCATTGCAACTACACGAAAATGTATGTACCTAAAATTGCTCAGAACTTAATATAGCGCAGGACCCTTGAGCTGCTAGGTTGGACCCCGCCTGAGGGACAAATTAATCTTTAAATGTTGACTGCTGTATAAAGTTAGTGCTTTGTGGTTCCAAAGGAAGTTTCAGGACCGCAGTGAACTCTTAGAAAAAGGAATAACCAACATGTTGGTAAAATGCTTACATAATATAGATTTTACATTTTTGAGAAGTGATTAAGATTCTGAGTCTCAAATTCTCAACGGAGTGGCCCTGACGTCATAGCCTGCACAGCTCTAGTTTTGAGCTGGGTGTTAGGCGCAGTCAGCAGAACGCTGAGGCTGTGCTTCAGCTCTTGTGGCGCTGCAATGTAACTTGGACCTGAACTTAGATGTGTGGTCTAAACATCTTGCCAAAGGACTACAATGAAAAGTGCCAGCTGGCAAACCCTGGACCATTTAACAAATGTTATTGTGAGTTGTCTTTACAAAAGTGCTTTATAAAAACTTAAACAGAACTTACCAGTGAGAAGAGGCTAATATGATCTAGTATGTTAGATGAGCAGCTCAGTTTTGTACACACTGAAGTCATGAACTTCTCTCTGAACATGATTTAGGCTTTAATATTTAATTCAAGGGGGCCGTGGTAGTGAAGTTTAGCCAGAAAAATTGCGCATCATCCAGCAATGATAAATTTAGGAAAAGGATTGTAGTTGAGATAAAAATACGAGATGAGATTTCTTTTTTTTGTCTTATTTTTTTGGACATTTTTGTTTTGAAGCTTTCTGGCATTTGTCACTCTTTTGGCGTTTTCTTTCTCACTTTTTAACAACGGTTTTCTTGATTACTTTTTTTTTGGGATGTTTTTGTTTTTCCCTATATTTCTCTTTTTTCAGTGTTAAATTTTTTTTTTCCTTAAAATTCTATAAAATTAACACCAGGTAACACTTTACAAAAACCATCATTTATAGATTGTAAATGGATTGTTAATTAATCTTTAGTTATCATTTAACTGTTAGGAAACAGTTTACTGTTAACAAACCAAATATAATTACTAATTATTAGAAGTGCTTTGTTAAGGGTTACTAGTTGGTTTGTAAACGATGTCTGGATGGTTATAAAGTTGCAATAGATGACTAATACCTTGTTAAATAGTTAATACTTTGTAAAACGTCTAAGAATTATTGGAATGCCTATTAAAAAGTTGCAACTGGTGGGTGGTTTATAATTAATTATAAGTGTATAAAGCATCAAGTTACTTTATTTGGTACACTTAAATCTTTTATTAGTGGTCCATAAAACAATGATTATTTGTGCATTGATAATATAGTCTAAATATAGTATAACTCTATACATGGACAATGAATTTGTCATGACCTAGTCTGGAAATTTAGAATTTTTTTTCTTATGTTCAACTGTATATCTGTAATCCATCACAGTTACAGGGAACAAAATGTAAGTAAATGACAGTTACTTTGAAATCCAAAGTTTGGTAATTATATAGTTATAACACCATGGCACACAATTTGTGATTAATAAAGTATAAAACTAATAATTGTACATTTATAACACCGGACAGAATGCTGAGTAACATTGCAGCTTGAATGTAGGTAAGTAGCATGTTGTTTATGTTTTGCAACCGTTTCATTCATTCTGATTCCTTAATCTATTGTTATAACTTTGTGGGTCAAAGCAAAGCCTATAGTAATCAAAGCATTCAGTATATACAAGAGGACATAGTCCTCCTGAAAAATCCTCCTCTTGATAGAAGAATAAGTCACTATCAAAGCCAAGTCAAGCAAAAGAAAAAAACAAATACACTGACATACCTAGAGTTGCAAGTTCTGTCACTTAAACAGAATGGCTGGAAAGTATTGGGCTTGTTGTGGGAATTCCCATAGAATGTTTAGCTGTATGGTGTTTACATCAACCTTTCTTTTGTGTCTGAAGTGGCTTTCATCGATAACCCCAAACTCGTTATGCCCTCCCAGCCTCTGTCCTTTTCTTCTTTTTCTTTTCTCCATTGCCTCAACACAGACATCTCGTAGCTTTTTTGCCATCTTTGACAGTGTATGTCATCAGTTATCATGTCAATTTGTCTTAATCGTAGGCCTTGTGCAAACCTGGAAATACACAAAATTAATGGTGAAAATGTTGTGGCCTTATGCAAACAATACTTCAGTAATTACACGTGGCACAGCATTCTTATGGGCATAAGAATGATTCAAGATATGTAAAATGGGAATAATACTAATAAAAATTAGACGTATTGTCCATCCACTGCCTAAAACAACAATTAACATGTGCTTCACTTGTGCAAGCTATTGTGAAAAGCTATTACCTAATGCACTATAAAGTAGCTTACATTAATGGAACCCAAAAGGTGTGTTCAATTTATCCAATGCATATAAAAAGTGCAAGTATCTCTTTGGATGCAGCAATTCACTGTGATTTTCAAAGAGATGTCACTTGCCTTTAGAATATTGCAGCAATAAAATTATGTATAATTATATATATGTACATATTGACTTTCTATATCCTGTAGCCTACCACTGGTTTTAGTGTAATATATCATCTAAATTACAGGCACTTTGATTCATGTAGGTGTATAGCATGTTATTCTTGAACTTAAATTTGATGTCTATACCTACACACACAAATCGCATCCAGTTGAAAAGGAATATCTTGGATTGCCTAAATATTGACCGGTGTCGGATGGATTTTCTGACAACGGCTCTATGTTTGGCCCTCTGCTGAAATACCCTATGGAACATGGCACCACTTGAGATCCAATGGAATTCAAAGATATACCATAATTGTTATGATATCTGTTTAAATTGTTTTGCTTCAATGCAAGACCATTTTTTTAAGAACAAAAAATGTTTGAGTAGGAGACATGAGATTGAACAAATGGCAAACATTTATATTGTCTTTGTTTTGTTCAGTCTTTTGTCGGTGCTTCCTAAAGCATGGACTGGAACCTTTGGGGTACTTCAGGGGTAACAAGTAAAACGAAGAATGCTTTTCCTATTATTATACTCACCTAAATGCTACAACTGAAGTCTACCAGAGTTATGTAAGCTACACAGTCTTGTAACGTTATCTTTGCTATTTTTCCATTTACAACATTTTATCGGTAAATTAAATGTCTTATGGCCACTATTCATCTTGTAGTTGGTTGACTTGGTTCCAGACTTAAAACCATGTAGGCTAAGGATTTACTGAAACCTTAATGGAGTAAATTAAATAGGGAAAATCACTTAGAAAAGTGGCCGGTCACTCTAAAAGCATCAGTAAATAAATTTAATAGATACCTAAGTAAACAGTAAAACATATACTAAATATACTGTTAAATAAATGCTAAATATACATTAAAAAAGAAGAAAACTAGGCCTATAAGCTACAGTAACAAAAAAAAATTCTTTAGTAATATCAGACCTTTAGGCCATGTATGCCCATATTAGTTAGGCCTACCACGACTGCAGTGCTTCATCTTCATTTTGTGGTGGCAAATGTTGCATTTCATCTTCTGTTTCAGAAGTTGTCTTTTCTTTAGCCATTTTTTTAGTTCCTTATGGTGTTTTCTTTTCAATCGGCTACCTTCGATTAACTCCCTTAGTTCACTTGCTAAACCAGGCATTTTCCATCAAATGGGTTACACACGGAAAAGTTAGTTAGACCAGACCTGTTAGAGCCAAAAGTGCGCCCAAATGCCCACAGCCCGCCCGCCACCGGTATGGCTGTAACCCGCCCCTACTGTGCCTCTGATTGGCTCTGACTGTACCAAACAATTTCACTCTTCATGCATATCGGACTCTGAAAATACCCAACCCAGAGTGACAGCTAGAGAAAGACACCCAACCTAACAAACCAAAGGTAATGACTACTAGCCAATCAGAGGCAGAGTAGGGCGAGCGTAACCAGGGAGCAGTGTTGACAAGTCCGCTTATTATAAGCAACTTTGGGCTTATTTTTTTGTAAAGTCGCTTTCAAATATTGGTAGTTGCGGGTTGCGTTTTTTTGGGCTTGTCACTAAAGTGTAGTTGCTTATTTGGGCTTGTTCCCAGGTTGTTCTTGCCGGTTCGCTCGATCCCGCCCCTTTCCCCATAAACACTATTGACAGCAGCGTTATTTCCCACCCACTTCCTGCTTCTAATTGGCTCTGACCCAGATGGAAACGAGTACCAGCCAATCAGAGGCAGAGCAGGTCAGTCTGTTGTTTTCTGGTTAGGAAAATGCGCGAGTAGCGACCAATGGTGAGTGGACTGTAGGAGAGTTTTTGGAGGAATAAATGCCCGGGATAAAGCTGGTGAAATATGGGAAGAAGTATAACAAAGACTGGGAAAAGGAGAAAGGAGGAAAAGAATGGATTCAACCCGTCAAGGGGAACAAGAACAATTCAAAATCACTGTGAAAAAGTGTCTATATTTCAAATCCCATCAGTTTTCTAATGTTAAATAATGTTAAAAGGTGCTTTAACTCCCTCCTGTGGTCATTGTCCTGAAGCTCAGGGGGAGAACATTAATAAACTCTAGCCTACCGTGTGCACAGTTTACTAATCTGTCCTCATGGATTGTAAAACCGTACACACAGTTTGATTTATTTTTCTCTTCCAGGATCTTAGGGGGGCGCCGTAAAAAAGTTGCTTATTTTGGGCTTGTTTTCACAGGCCTGGTTGCGTATTTGTCTCGCGAGATCTGGCAACACTGCCAGGGAGCGTTAGCAATATTGCTAAAATGGACAGCAAACAAGAAGTGTCATGGTTTTGAGAGGGATAAAAGCAGTATTTTATTTGAAACCAGCGATGACACAGACTGTGAACACCAATCTCTGAGTACAGGTGAGTTTAGTAACGTTAACCTGTTGGCATGTAGCCTTCTTTAGTTGTAGCTAGCCCTCGATACTCACAAAGATTTCTAAACAGTAACATTATGGAAAAATATGCAATTTTATTTTAGGAATTTGCAGGTCGCATTGAACAATATGTGTGCTTCTAGGCTATTTCCCATATTCGGTTTTCTTAAATATACAATAAATATAATACTTAAATGTCTATATATTGAGCCCAAGAAAAATGGGAAATTTTGGTGTTGCAGCAGCAAAATCAGTCACAAAGCACAGAATATAAATATAAATGAAATACTAGGAAAAAATATACATACATACAATATACTTTAAATAATAATGTGAATAAAGTAAAAAAAGAACAAATATTTGAATATGTACAGGATGGGGAAACAATAATGTGCAACTGCTTAAATAATATGTTAAAATGTTAAAAATGTATGCTACATAAACCAAATTGTGCAGGTTGCATTAGAGCAGTAGTGTGGTGCCCAAAAGTCTTATCTAGCACCCAGTGATGACATGTTAAAAAGTGTTATTGCTTATGGTATGAAGGATTTTCTGTAGCGGTTCAAAAGTTTCCTGTTTGCAGCCGATCCCGGAGCCAGCCTTCCTGATCAGTTTGTTCAGTCTGTTTGTATCGCTGGCTCCGATGCTGCTGCCCCAGCAGATGACGGAGGAGAACAGAGCGCACAACAGACTGGTAGAAGATCTCCAACATCCTGCTGCACACGTTGAAGGATCTCAGCTTCCTCAGGAAATAGAGTCTGCTCATCCCCTTCTTGTAAACAGCAGTGCTGTTGACCTTCCAGTTCAGTCTGCTGTTGATGTTGACACCCAAGTATCTGTAATCCTCCACCATGTCCACGTCACCTCCCAGTATGCAAAGGGGCTGCGGAGCCGTTCCCTTCCTCCTGAAGTCGATCACCATCTCTCTGGTCTTATCCACGTTCAGCAGCAGGTGATTCTTACCAGACCACTCCACAAAGTCATCCACTAGTGCCCTGCACTCTCCCTCCTGTCCATCCCTTATACACCCAACAACTGCAGAGTCATCAGAAAACTTCTGTAGGTGACATGACTCTGAGTTGTACTGGAAGTCTGTGGTGTATAAGGTGAACAGAAAAGGAGACAGCACATCTCCTGTGGGGCCCTCGTACCACTCACCACCACATCAGACAGAACACGGTCCAGGCGGACAAACTGTGGTCTGTCTGTCAGGTAGTCAGTGATCCAGGGGACTGTGGACAGACCGACACCCTTCACCTGCAGCTTCTTACCAAGTAGCAGTGGCTGGATGGTGTTGAATTCACTGGAGAAATCAAACAAAAATGATTCTCACAGTGCCGCCACCGCCATCCAGGTGCAAATGTGCACGCTGCAGAAGATAGATGACAGCATTGTCCACTCCCACACGAGTCTGGTAGGCAAAATGTAGAGGGTCCAGAGAAGAACTCACCTGCGGCCTCAGGTAGGCCAAGACCAGCCTCTCCAGCACCTTCATCACATGGGATGTGAGAGCCACTGGGCGGTAGTCCTTAAGGCCAGATGGAGTCGACTTCTTAGGGACCGGGAAAGTGAAGTGACAAGGAGGCAGGGGATGGCTGTGAGCTAAACCTATTGAAGTAGCAGTTTATCTCGTTTGCTCTCTCCCTGCTGCCTGGTGTTTGTCCTCTTCTTACCCCCACACCCGGTGATCTCCTTCATCCCTGTCCACACCTCCCTCATGTTGCTCTGCTGGAGACTGGCCTCCAGCTTCCTCCTGTAGATGTTTTTACACTCCCTCAGTTTATCCCGCAGTCGGTGCTGTACTTCCCTAAGCTCCTGTCTGTCCCATGACCTAAAAGCTGTCTTCTTCTCCTTCAGAAGGACTTTCAGGTCACTGGTGATCCACGGCTTGTAGTTGGGAAAACAGCGTACAGTCCGGGAGGGCATGGTGGTGTTCTCACAGAACTTAATGTATTCTGTGATACAGACAACCATGTTGTTGATGTCCTCCCCATGTGGCTCACAGAGCACGCTCCAGTCTGTAGACTCCAAGCAGCCCTGCAGTGCCTCCTCAGCCTCCTGAGTCCACCTCCTCACAGTCCTTTTGTGGACAGGCTGCCGCAGGACACAAGGAACATACATAGGAGACAGCAAGACAAGATTGTGATCTGATTTGCCAAGGGGGGGAAGGGCAGTGGCACTGTATGCATCCTTAGCATTTGCATACAGTAGGTCCAAAGTTTTATTGTCTCTAGTGGGGCAGTAAATATATTGTTTAAAGTCCAGGAGGGATTTATCCAGAGAAGCATGATTAAAATCCCCAGAGATAGCAATGAAGGCGTTGGGCTGCTGCGTCTGGAGTCGCGAGACCGTGGTGTGAATGACGTCAGCAGCTGCCTCCGCATCAGCAGACGGTGGGATGTAGACAGCGATCATTATGGCGGACGTAAACTCCCTCGGGAGATAGTACGGACGGAACCCCACAGCCAGCAGTTCAATGTCGGGGCTACAGAAACGTTTCTTCGCATTCACATGTCCCGGGTTGCACCACCTTTCACTCACATACAGTGCAACCCCCCCTCCATTCTTCTTACCACTTTCTATAACGTTCCTGTCCGCCCGAACGGTCAAAAAGCCGGGTACCGCCTCACTATAGTCCGGGATGTGCGAGTGCAGCCATGTTTCGGTAAAACACAGCATGCTGCACTCGCGGAACTCCCTCTGGATTCTGATGAGTGCTGCTAGTTTGTCCGTCTTATTCCCCAGAGACCGTACATTCCCCATAATGATCGCTGGGACGGCAGGCCTGTGTTTTCTTCTTTTTTCTTTACGTTTTATTCTTCCTCTGCAACCCCGGCGTCTCCTTCGTAGTTCCTTTGGGATTTCAGGTTTGGCCCCCGGCCAAAAAATAAAAAAAAATAAAGTGACTAAAAACACACAAAACACGCATACAATCAGGAGGTGCTGCAACAGGCTGCCGCACGACACAGAGCCATCTTGCCGACCCTGTATGAATAATGCCAGATAAAACTTGTTCCCACAGTCAACTCTGACCTGATCCCATAGTCCATAGGAAAGTACAGCAGGTCTGAGGACAAATCACAGACAAACCTAAAATATAACCTTTACAGATAAACAGAATTAGTCAAAGCCATAAATCTCTAAAGTGCCAAATAAAAGTCCAAAGCATTTAATTTTTTATCTAGTTACACACATACACACACACACACACACACACACAAACACAAACACAAGGTGGTGTGACACTATGGGCTTTTTTTTCAGACTTGTTTTCAGCTTTGCTGAAGCGCATTTACGATCCCTAATACCTTTCTAAACCACTTACCCTGGTTGGTCCCTGACCCCTGCCCCCAGAGCTGGTAGCTCTGTTCCTCGGCGGAGCCAGTCGGGCCCTCTGCTCTGGCTGACTGGAGAACAGCGGCTTCAGGCGATGAGGCCTCAAAGACCAACTGCTTTCGCAGCATCTGGTCCTAGTCTTCTGGAAGCGAGGCCTCCAAAGACAAACTGCTTTCGCAGCATCTGGTCCTAGTCTTCTGGGAGCGAGGCCTCCAAGACAAGCTGCTTTTGCAGCGCCTAGTCTCTGCTGAAGCCGCTGGCCTCCAGCTGCCCGGAGCAGGACCCTGAACTTAAAGACTCAACACGGCTTGTACTTATAAGGTCCTCTGTGGACGTTTTGTGACCTCACTGATGACCTCATCATGAACTTACAGCTGATTGGCCATTAGTTCTTTTGATGTGTTATGGAATGCTGTGATGTCATACGCCGTAGACATTTCCAGTCTATAAGACTTATCTCATTTTATTTTTATTTATTTTTGAGGGCTGAAAACAAAACATATTGTAAAAGATTATGAGAATATACACATCACACTATACATGTGTAAATAAATGTAATGTGTATAGAGCAGACATATTTTCACATGTAAATGGGTAACTATGGGTTTATTTCAACCAAAACTAGAGTTGTGATGGTTGGAAAAGTGAAAAGACAACCCAAAACGGCTTTTCATAGTTTTATTTTGTTTCTGTCAACTTTGAATGAAGTGCGTGTTTTATGATGCTAAAATGACTGTTTATTTACATGGAGTCTGGTGGGTTTAGCGATCGCAATTACTTGGATGTTTTTATGTTTAAAAAAAGAATCTAACTCTTAAACAGAAAGGTCAACCTCCTTAAAATCCTTTCCATTAAGTTGTCAGACACGTAGAATATTAATCTGAGCCTGTCAGTGGCAAATCAGTGGCAAATTTTCCCCTTTTACCTCACATTGTAGCTTGTTTTGCCACTGTATATGCATCAGTCAAAATAAAGTTGATGTGTATATGCAATAATAAAAAGGAAAGTTGATGTTTATATGCATCAATTAAAATAAAGTTGATGTGTACATGCATTAATCATAAAGTTTATCTGTATATGCATTAATCTAAAAGAAAGTTGATGTATATGCATTAATCAGTAGACCTCAAGGCGCAACGGTAGCGTGTCTGACTCCGGATTACTAACAAAGGGTACAACTTGTAATTTCCCCACTGGGGATCAATAAATATTACATTATATTATTCAAAAAGAAGGATGATTGTATATGCATTAAGAAAGTTGATGTGTAAATGCATTAATCTAAAAGAAAGTTGATGTGTATATGCATTAATATAAAAGAAAGTTGATGTGTACATGCATAAATCTAAAAGAAAGTTGATGTGTATATGCATTAAGAAAGTTGATGTGTATATGCATAAATATAAAAGAAAGTTGATGTGTATATGCATTAAGAAAGTTGATGTGTATATGCATAAATATAAAAGAAAGTTGATGTGTATATGCATAAATATAAAAGAAAGTTGATGTGTATATGCATTAAGAAAGTTGATGTGTATATGCATTAATCTAAAAGAAAGTTGATGTGTTTATGCATTAATCTAAAAGAAAGTTGATGTGTATATGCATTAATCTAAAAGAAAGTTGATGTGTATATGTATTAATCTCCTCACAGTGATCGCTAACATCAAAGTAACATTTTGTTTTAACTTGATCTGAAACAATAATCGGCGATTCATTGTTGAAGAAAGGTTCTAAGAAATGTGAAGGAAGAAATTAAGCTTTACCGCCTTTTGAAATGTTTTTGTGTAGACGCTCCCAAATGTGGTGTTTTCATTTTGAAGGTTTCCAGGAAGAAGTAGGAAGTGGCTTTGAGGAAGTGTTTCCTCGGTGCTTTGCTGTCAGACGGGTCAGATTGGCCGACTCCGAGACGGTGTTATCCGTCTTCAGCTTCCCGCTTCACCTCCAAAAAGTAGCCTAGGTATCATCATAAGGCTATTAGCGATTCATTCAGAAATGTTCATAAATATTAATACATTATTAATATAGTACATAAATGAGGTGTATCTGTTCAAATACTTATGTAATAACAGCTGCGACTAGTCATTTAATCAAATACATCGAAAGTCACAGTAAGTAAGCAATATTTAGTTTATTTTGTGGAGCTGTTCAGTTAACTTTATTTATATATTTTATAACTTTATTTATATATTTTATACTGTCCAACCAGTAGAAGACGTCCTGTTCTGTAGACATGGTCCTTAGTTATTTATTCATGTTGGACCACTCCATTATGACTGTCAGTTGAAATAAACCTTTTGTTGTAAGAAAACGTGTTTAATTTGTTATGAATCTGTTTTGTAATTTACATATGTTTAAAAATATCAGAATTCATATAGATATTGCAGTATTCATAATCAATATTGCAATATCACATTTTGTAAATATCGCTGCTAAATGTCAAGGGCTGGGAGGAGATGGATGCAGAACAACGTGGTAGTACAGTGTGTGTGTGTGTGTGTGTGTGTGTGTGTGTGTGTGTGAGTGAGTGAGAGAGAGAGAGAAAAAAATATAAAAAGCTTCAAGTAGACTCTAATAATATAATCATATTGTTTCTTCCACTTATTAAAATATCTGACTTTACTGCCATTATCTGTTTCTGCTTCTCTACCATATTTATAATGTGTGATTTGCATAATACCAATCATAGCCTACATCACATATAAAACTACCTCTGTCCCTGTTCTGTTTTTAAAGACACAACATTAGGTTTTTTAATCAGATTGATAGTCAAACTGGAAATGTCCCCGTGTTTCTCCATTTTCAGGGATTATGTTCCCAGTTTTGATCTCAGACGTCTGGTGACTTTATATCATATCAGAATATTCTATTACTACCCACTATGAATATTAAAATACACCTAACCATGTGTCCTGTATCATAGCTACATGTATGACCTTTGCAGCAAAAGAACATGTGAAAATCAGTTTGGTATTCAGTGAGGTTGATTGGTTGTTTAGAGGCTAAAAACAGGTTTAAACTAACTGTCCCTGTTTAAGGCTGTTGGGTGCTAACTCTAGCAGGAGGATAACACGGGGTAGACACCACCGATTGGTTTCATTTCTCTCTCCACTGACAGACCTCCTAATGTACAAACTACAGAGCTACGTGTTGAAATTGACTGGAATTCTCCTTTAAGGAAAAGTCCATCTGCTTTAAAAAGATGTCTTAATGCACCTCTCCATATTTCCTGACATTTGCCGTTACAATCAGATATGTCACTGTAAAAAATAGAATGTTGGCACATGTAGGGAGCTGCGTTGGGAACCGGAGGGTCGTCAGTTCAAGTCCCCATGCGGACCAAATTACAGAGTGGTTGGATGCCACTTCACATCCTGGGAACTGCCAGGTACCACCCCAACCGCTCAAGGCGCTGGTCCAGCTGGTAGCCCACTCACTCTCACATCTCTCCATTAGGGCTTGAATAGATCCTGAGTGTGTGTGTGTGTATTTCAGGCCTGTGTGGGATTACTGAAAAAGTGTACACAGAGTGTAAATTGTAATTTCCCCACTTGGGGATCAATAAATATTATAGATTAAATTATATTAATCAAAAAGAAAGATTATGTGTATGTATTACTCAAAAAGAACGTAGAGGCATATAACGTATAGGCATATATGCATATGTGTATATGCCTTAAAAAGAACAGATATGCATTAATCAAAACGAAAGTTGATGTGTAAATGCATTAATCAGCAGACCTCGTGGCGCAATGGTAGCGCGTCTGACTCCAGATCAGAAGGTTGCGTGTTCAAATCACGTCGGGGTCAAATGTCCTTACTGCAGTTTGTGTGTGTATTTCAGCCCTGTGAGTGATTAGTAACTGAGTGTAAATTGTAATTTCCCCACTGAGGATCATTAAGTTATTTTAATCCAGTGGTTCTCAACCGGTGGGGCGCGCCCCCCTCTCTCCTGGGGGGGCGTGAGTAGACTACAGGATGGGAGGTGAAAAAGACTGCTCAACCACGGGAGCTGCCGTGAGCCCCTCTCCCGTCCAAAAGCACTCACAGTTAGCAGTAGCCTCGCGCAGCAGGCACAGCCTGCAGTCAGAGCAGAGAGAAGACACACACCCCTCCGCGTCCAGGCTAGGGTGACTACCCGTCCCGCGTAGCGCGTGCGCGCACAGCGTTTGAAGCCCAATTCATACGTCCCGCAAATTGAGACCGTGTCACGCATAATCAATGCTTGCTCAAAAAAAAAGTTGGTCGCTCTATCTTGGAGCCCGAGGCAGCCAAACAAACAACTCGTTCGGGATGAACTGCGCCTGTAAAGTAGACGAGAGCCGGCGGCAGCAGCCGGTAGGGGGGGGGGACAAAAAGCTGAGGTAAAGTCGGACAGTTTCCAGCCAATTTCAGAAGAGGAGGTGACAAAAACACTGTGGTGCGATTCCGATTTAATAAAATATAATCAGACCCACATATCAGCTGGAACAGTCTCTAGTTTTAATTGTAGCTCTCAGAATGTTCTACATGAGATCTGATGCTGATTTTAATTAACAACAGACTGGAGATGATCTGTGATCTGAACGGATTTAGTCTCTCTGACTTCTAAACGTCACTATCAGCCAGAATGTACAGAATATGACTGTAAATCAGCCAAATAGTTAAAATCCCTCCGATTCGTTGTCATGACAGCGCACGCACTTGCATACCAGACACTGGGAAGGGACTTTTAGGAACGCGCTTTCCAATTCAAAAAATGGAGAAAGAGCCCGAGTCTGAGCAGTCTGAGGCCCCCCCACCATCAGTTAAAAAGAGAAGGTGGGTACAAGGAAGACTGGGAAGACTCTTTTGTTTAAACTGTTCCTGTGGTGTTGAGAAACTACAATTCCTGTTAGTCCTATAATTTTATATTATGTATTTAAAGTGAATAAATTGTAAGGAAATATAAAATTAAATAGCTAAAGTAAATCGTAAGTGGAAGTGCATCTGTCAATTATATTATAATTGTATGAATGTTCAAAATATTAATCTTTATTTAGAAAATACACATTGGTTGGCCTATTCATGAGCTTACATCAGCAGTTACACATGTTCAGGGGCATAGGGCATTATTAATATACCATGTAAGGTGGTATGTGCTAGAAATGGGTAAACCAGTATTAGTGAGTCTGCTCGTGGGGGGGAGGGGGGGTAGGCACCGCTGCGCCAGGCAGTGTCCCACATTGTCCCTCGGAAACATACCACTTGTCCCCCCTTGGGCTTATTAGCAGGTGGTCACCCTATTCTTAAGTAAGTTTTATCTTGAAGCTTTTGAGTGTTCTTTAGGTTTTTATCTGCTTTAACTATTACCGGACAGCGGGGGCACGGAGCAGAGCAGAGCGCCCGTTAGGGAGGAATCCTCCTCCGTGTTCAGCTCCCTTTTGAACTGGCGGCAAAAATCTTAACGTTGGAACTTTATGATGAATAGAAATGTTGACAGGTTGATTTCTGTTAATAACAAACACAACTATAGTCAATAGAAAAAAACAAAATATGACAAGCCATCTTGGTTCATCTTTCCACTGTTCCTACAATCACCACTGGTTGGAAACTAAAGGATCCAAACTCAAAGGATGTTCCTCTTTAACTAAAAGGTCTATCTCTGTAGGGATCCATCCCATAATGTTGTCACACACTTAGAATAATGATCTGAGTCTGTCAGCAGCAACAACACAACCTTTAGTGGATGCTGACTTTACCTTTAAATTAGGAGTTTAAACAGAGACACAACAGGAAGAATAAATCCATCAAATCAAGTCCCCAATAGTCAGCATGTGGCCTTGTTTTATTTCAGGTAGTCAGCATGGAGCTGTTCCACATTCCCAGACATTTAAAACAAGTCAATCATTGGCGTTATCCTACGAGTCAGATGAATAAATCAGCTGTTTGCTATTTGAGCTGCTCTGTTTCCTGCTGCTCCGTCATTCTTTAGTGTCCTCTGGAAACAGGTTGCTGTCCTTTATGTTTCTTTTGGATGATATCATCAGTGTCTTTGCTTTAGTCTGAAGAAACTCCAACAGATTTAAAACCACATGCAGTCACAGAAAAAACAAACAGGGAATAGAAAATGTCAGACAAAGAATATGAAATGAAAAGTCCCCAAAGTAGGAAAATATAATGTTAATCTACCAAACAACAATAACTGGAGAGCATCCAATTAAACATGGCCGACTTCCAGTATGTCGGTAATGAAGAGAGGAATGTTTGGACATATTACAGATTCATTTTATTTTTATTTAACCTTTATTTAACCAGGAACAATCCCATTGAGCTACAGTAACTCTTCTTCCAGGGAGTCCTGCCAAGACCGGCGGCAATAAGTTTCATAATACATAAAAGACAGGACAATGGTTCCATACTACACCACAAATCTCTATAGATACTACAACACAAACAAGATACTACAAAACAAACAAAATACTACACTTAACTTAAGCCAATGCATACATGCAACTTAAAATCAGGTTCCACTGAGATTTGAACTCAGATCGCTGGAGTCAAAGTCCAGAGTGCTAACCATTACACCATGGAACCCTTAAAAGTGTTGCAAGGGTTTGCCTGGAAGTTTCTTTCATAATATCCACATGTATGCTATTGAAGGCACACAACAGTGACAATGAAGATGAAAAAGCAACAATTGCTTGCCAACTTAAGTCATTTAGTTAGCTAAGCGTTCAGAGGGTGTGGGAAAAGGCAAGTCAAGAACAGGTTTTGAAGGACTTGCCACAGACAGTGAATACAGCAGTAACTATGTCTACTGTGTACAAACACATGGTAACTTTACATCTGTTGACAATAAAGATTCTCACAAAACGCTGCACTTGCAATTGCGTTTCTTGGGCACATTCATGTCCTCTTACATACAAAGAACTGATAAATTCTTTAATCACGATATCATGTGTCAGACATTAGTTCCAGATGAAAACACTGGTTGTCAGAAGTGGGATTTTAACCCACGCCTCCAGTGGGGACTGCAACCTGAACGCAGCGCCTTGGACCGCTCGGCCATCCTGACTGATCCAACAGATGTTCAGTAGGACCTGTTTAAAAAATTATAAGATAGTGAATTAAACATGTCACTCTATTGTAGGTTCTCAGTCATCCATGTCATAGTTAACAAGGGAAGGTTTCTCAACTGTCAGTCCAAATATATGGGTGTTCATGGAGACATGGAAGAAAGTCACCATTGTGGCAATGTGCTTGACAATGGCATGGCATTGCGCGTGATGTGAAGGGAATGTGCAATACAGGCCAAATCCTATGGTGGGAATCAAGATCCACCAATGTTTCTGTCCACAATGTCCACCTGAATCCAGAAATGTCCCTGCCAGATGGGAAATAGACTGACAATTGGGTCAACATTGTGCAATTATCTTCAAAATGTCCAACTGAGTCCACGAATAAACCTGCCAGATGGGAAATAAACTGATAACTGTCTTCATGGTCTAAAAGTGTCATATATTGCCGTACAATTCCCACAATGAGTCCAGATGTGTCCGTTTTGGTTCCTGATCCATGCTATTACCCCAAAAGTGCACAACTAGGCCAAGGGACATTGGACTTGGTAAAAGGTCCTCCGCAGAAGTTTTGTCTCTCATCCAAGAGACTTCTTTAGTTTTTTACACAGAAAGGGTTTGACACAGTGCCCACTCCCCCACCCATATCTGACAATTGAAAGCTGTGGGGAAAGGGGGGTTCCAAAGCTAATAGACCATTCAACAAGCAATTCTGATGCACTATACTGGCCCATTCAGGATGAACACTGTATACTCTGACTGCAGCAACACAAGTTCAAATTTCAATGATAGCTTATTTTTATGGTGATTATGAGACTGAATACAAAGTGTGTATCCCCCATGTAACTCAAAGCCTATCACTTCCAGTCAATACTGTCAAGTTTGGAGCTCCTTCTGATTACATTAACAACCAGGTGACTCCTCAACATGCCCCCACCAACATAAGCTTACTTTAAACTAGATGTGGAAAGTTGAAAGGTTGAATGTTTTCACCTGTGCTGTGGCTTAAAACCAGGTTCCACCGAGATTTGAACTCAGATCGCTGGATTCAGAGTCCAGAGTGCTAACCATTACACCATGGAACCGTCAAAAGAGTTTGCTAGGCAGTTTCTTTCATTATATCCACATGTGTGATATTAAAGGCACACAACAATCACAACAATTAAAATATCACGCCCCAATATATTCTCGGTTTTGAGTCCTCGCCCCTACTATTTACGACATGGCCAGACGTAATCCGGCTAAGAAGCAGCACTTTTCAGGGGTGGAGATTGAAACCCTGACATCTCAGTTTAATTTGCAGTAAAGTATACACCTACATGTAAAGTGTACCCATATTTAAATAAACACACGGTAGCAAAGTTTATGCAGTGTTTTTTAATTTTACTCGTGTTTTTTTCGTGAGTCAGTGTAAATATTAGTGCAAATCAGTATTGCACTGCTTTTCAGGTTGTTGTGGCCGAGTGGTTAAGGCGATGGACTTGAAATCCATTGGGGTCTCCCCTCGCAGGTTCGAATCCTGCCAACAACGAGAGGCGCTGTTTAATTGTGGTCACACATCTCATTATGACAAACGGCAGATGTGCCTTCATGGATAACACTATAATATCAAATAGTTACTGGAAGCCGCTGATGCATCTCTGAGCATTTATTTTCATTCTCAATGCACAGATGTGTTGCAGTTGATATGGCTTTGGTTCCCAGCCAGTAACTTTCTTTGAGTGACGTTACTTGCTTTATTCGTCAAGAAGTAACCAGAAATGTTACTCTCCCAACCCGGTTTGATAAAACATTAGATCACTGTTATATCGCACAAATAAGGGAACATAACAATCAATCAAGCTGCCTCCATGAGGATCCACAGACATAGACATGTTCCACCACCCGCAATTAAGCCTGTCTCCTCAGCTTCTAGACGCCGCTGCATCACCTCGCATCTGCGTTTGTGACAGTTTCTCACAGTTAGCAAAGCTCACATAAAGCAAATGCTTGTGGCTTAAAGATCGAGCTCCCTGGAGTGATCCAACTCTGGGATTTATCCTTCTACAGAAGACCATAGAGGCAGCTTCTCCAATTTCTGAGTAACAGGAAAATAGCCTGATAAGCATACATGTGCAGCACGACCTCAAAAGGCCATAAAGCAAATGCTTGTGGCTTAAAGATCAAGTTGGCGCTCATAATACATCAGCCAGGCGCAGTCTCTGTGGCGCAATAGGTCAGCGCAGTCGGCTGTTAACTGAAAGGATGGTGGTTCAAGTCCACCCAGAGACGATTGTTGCTTAAATAACCTGGAGTTAGCCAACTCTAGGATCTAAGAGCTCAAAGATAACCCAAGTGGCCTTTCATCAGAAGGTACAGTTCTGCAAGCCATGTACATATTCATCTTTGCAGTCATTGGTATGCAGGTCACTTGATGTAATACAAGCAAATACGTAAGGCCCCACCCAACAGTTTAGTGATAGGTGGCGTGCAACTGTATGTAAATGATCAAGCTTGTTCCTGTGACCAAGAAACCACCAGCAAAACGACTGATACATCATCAGTTCCAGAACTTTCTTGGATGCCAAGTATTTGAATTCAAAGTCAGATTTCAATTGACATGTAAGAAAAATGCAATGCACGTCCAGCTTCTACATTTCAGCATGAGTCAGCTTCCCCAATTTCTGAGTAACAGGAAAATAGCCTGATAAGCATACATGTGAAGCTCAACCTCAAAAAGCCATAAAGCAAATGTTTGTGGCTTAAAGATCGAGCTCCCATTCATAAAACATCAGACATATGCAGTCTCTGTGGCGCAATAGGTCAGCGCAGTCGGCTGTTAACCGAAAGGATGGTGGTTCAAGTCCACCCAGGGACGTTTGTTGCTTAAATAACCTGGAGTGAGCCAACTCTGGGATTTATCCTTCTGCAGTTGAATATAGAGCAGCCCAAAGATAACCCAAGTGGCCTTACCTCTATTAGAAGGTACAGTTATGCAAACCATGTAAATATTAATCTTTACGGTCATCAGAGATGGGAAGTAACAAAACACAAATACTTCATTACTGTACTCCAGTTGAATTTTCAGGTATTTTTACTTTAGTATTTATTTTTTGGGCGACTTTTTACTTCTACTCGAATATCGGTACTTTCTACTCCCTACATTTTACAAAATTGGCTTGTTACTTTAGTTTTGTACTAAAGGTTGTCTATCAGGTGTGATTTGGAGTCCATGTCGGAGAATAGCGCGGACATGCGCCTCACACCACGAGCAGGCACGCACGGCACACGGAGACAAAAGTGAGAGAAAAGAAAAAGAGACTAGCTGCCTCGAGGATAATCAGCTGAGAATGTGTGTGTGTCTTTGAGAACTGTAAGTCATATAACTGATGTTGTCAGTTCATGTAAGCCTGTTGTTGTATTGGTCTGTAGTTCTGGTACATTTAAAAGTTACTTTGTTTACCTTCTTCTACTGTTGGCTAGGTTACACCTGGCTGTTGATTCGATATAATGGCGATTGTTGAACGACCTTGCTCATTAAGATAATGTAATTAGTAGTTGGTTTATTGTTATTATTTACTAGCATATATGATTCCTATACATTGTGTATGGTAGCCTTTACAATGTTGTTTATTTCATTTATTACCACACACACACATTCATAGCAGAGCTGCCCCCCCCCCCCCCATGTTATACTGATGATTGATTGTAATAAATCAACAGAGAGAAGTTGTCTCCATCTGTGTTTTAACACACCTGGGCCGAAGTTGGAAACCAGAATCAGCTTTAAATCCAGTTCTAATCTAGTCCTCACTAAATTTCAAATAATTTCCCTGGAGTTACCATTACAAAATGTAATCTAATTAAATTGGAACATACACAGACTTCTCACAAAATCACACTTGAATTCATATTTTGCTACTCGGTCAGAATCTTATTAACCTGGAGTCCCAGTCTCTGTCAATATAAATAGGCTATATGTTTATATATGTTTTAGGCCTATTGGCAGACAGCCATTTTAAAACGTAGCCAATGGCATATAAAGAATAAAGAATAAAGAGTCTTGTCTCCATGTCCACTGTAGTTTCTCAGTGTGCTCTCTAGTAACATCTGTCTGGTCCAGGGAGCTTTGTCATTCATAAGGCTACTTTTACTTTTATATTTTAATTATATTGCTAAGCCTGTACAGATGGAGGAGAGATGAAATGTGTCAGTAATATAGGAGATTGTTGGCTGGAAGTATGGAGATACTAATATGCATTACTTAAAAGGAGAAAACTAAAAATATTCTATGGTCATGTAAGTATGTGTTTTCCAATAAAAAGATTGACTTGAGAATAATTACTTGGTCTATAAGTGATGCTCAGAGGCCCGACATGGCCCTTCTATGTTCATGTCAGTATGTGTTTTCCAATAAAAATTTGACTCGAGAATAATTAATTAGTCTATAAATGATGCTCAGAGGCCCCACATGGGCCTCACCTTGTTCGCAATAGGTCAGCGCAGTCGGCTGTTAACTGAAAGGATGGTGGTTCAAGTCCACCCAGGGACGTTTGTTGCTTAAATAACCTGGAGTAAGCCAACTCTGGGATTTATCATTCTGCAGGAGATCATACAGCAGCCCAAAGATAACCCAAGTGGCCTTACCTTTATCTGAAAGTACAGTTCTGAAAACCATGTACTGTACATATTAATCTTTACGGTCATTGGTATGCAGATCACTTGATGTAATACAAGCAAATACAGAAGGCCAGACAGAGACAAAAAGTGAGAGAAAAGAAAAAGAGACTAGCTGTCTAAAGGATAACCAGTTGAGATTTTGTGCGTCTTTGAGAACTGTAAGTCATATAACTTATGTTGTCAGCTCATTTAAACTAATGAGGAAGAATTTGACAAATCAGAAACAAGTCCAGGAACTTAGTCTTTCAAATTTTACACCTGTATGTGTCAAGTCGAGACCATTCCCTGGCTGGGAATCGAACCCGGGCCAGGGCGGTGAGAGTGCCGAATCCTAGCCACTAGACCATAGAGAATAGAATAGAATGCCTTTATTGTCATTATACACAAGTACACGGTACTTGTGCAACGAGATTAAAGCAATCCCTTTGCAGTGTTGACACAAAAAAAAAATAAGAATATAACAGTATAAAATATCAAAAATATAAAGTCAAAGATATAAAGTGTAGTGACTGTCAAGTATACATATATAAATCAGCTTGAATAAGCATAGGTAAGTGTTAACACTCAATAAATAATATTGCACAGTGATGGAATGAAATGATTAAGTACTAATATTAAGTAAATACATATTGCACAGTAATGGAAAGGTTAATGTATTAAATATTGCACTGTATGAAATGAAATTGCACAGATTCCAGTGTCCTATGAGGTATTATATAACAGTAACAGTATAACAATAATATTGCACAGTCGGACGGAATGAAGAAGACAGTCCGGGGGCCGGGGGGGGCTGTGGAGTGGAGTCAGTGCATATGTGAGTTCAGGGGTGAGTTCAGGGTCGTTATGGCCTTCGGGAAGAAACTGTTCTTGAGTCTGTTGGTCCGTGCTCTGATGCACCTGTAGCGCCTTCCTGAGGGCAACAGGTCAAACAGATCAGAGCCGGGGGGGAGCTGTCCTTGATGATGTTCTCTGCTCTGCTGAGGCAGCGGGGGGGAGGTGTAGATGTCCGTCAGGGAGGGGAGAGGGCAGCCGGTGATCTTCTGTGCTGACCTTACAACCCTCTGCAGCCTCTCCCTGTCTGCCACGGTGCAGCTGCCGTACCATACTGTGATGCAGTAGGTCAGCAGGCTCTCGATGGATGAGCGGTAGAAGGTCAGCAGCAAGTTGGAGTCCAGGTCGTGCTTCCTGAGGACCCTCAGGAAGTGTAGTCGCTGCTGGGCCTTCTTGATGACCGCTGTGATGTTGGCTGACCAGGAGATGTCAGCTGAGATGAGGACACCAAGAAACCGGAAGGTGTGGACCCTCTCCACACACTCGCCGTTGATGTACAGGGGGGCTAGGTCAGTGCTCTTCTTCCTGAAGTTGATGATGATCTCCTTGGTTTTCTTGGTGTTCAGAGACAGGTTGTTCTCCGAACACCAAGCTGCCAAGTTCAGGACTTCCTCTCTGTAGGCTGCCTCGTCTCCCTTTGAGATGAGTCCGACCACTGTGGTGTCGTCAGCAAACTTGACGATGAGGTTGTTGTTGTGGGTCGGACTGCAGTCGTGGGTGTAGAGGCAGTACAGGAGGGGGCTCAGCACGCAGCCCTGTGGGGAGCCAGTACTCAACATACGAGTGGAGGAGAGGTGGGGGCCCAGTCTCACCGTCTGCGGCCGATTGGTGAGAAAGTCCTTTATCCAGGCACAAGTGAGAGGGGGGAGGCCTAGAGTGACTAGTTTGGATATGAGAATGTCCGGGATGATTGTGTTAAAGGCGGAGCTGTAATCCACAAAGAGCATCCGGACGTAGCTCTGCTGCTGCTCCAGGTGGCTCAGTGCAGAGTGGAGAGCTACGGCGATGGCATCCTCTGTGGATCTGTTTGTGCGGTAGGCAAACTGATAGGGGTCCAGATCTGGGGGGAGGTAGTCCTTGATGTGTTGTAGAACAAGTCTCTCGAAGCACTTCATGATTACCGGGGTGAGGGCCACAGGACGGTAATCATTTAGGCTGGTGATGGGAGACTTCTTCGGCACTGGGATGATAGTGGCTGATTTTAGGCAGGGGGGGATGACTGCCTGGGCCAGGGAGAGGTTGAAGATCCTAGCAAAGATGAGGGCGAGCTGGTGAGCACACGCCCTGAGCACCTTGCCAGGAACTCCATCTGGGCCAGCAGCCTTCCTTGGATTCACTGCTAGGAGTACTCGTTCAACGTCGTGCTCCTTTACGGTGAGAGGGGTGGTGCAGGAACCAGGTGTGGATGGGGGTAGGGATGGGGTAGTGCAGAAACCAGGTGGAGGTGTCGGCAGGGCTGGGGCGGGTTGTGGTGACTCAAAGCGAGCAAAGAAGCAATTCAGCTCCTCTGCCAGCTTCGCACTGAAGTCTCCTGATGATGAATCACAGCCCCTGTAGTTGGTGATGTCATGTATGCCCCGCCACACCTCCCGTGTGTTATTGCTGGACAGATGGGACTCTATGCACTTCTTGTGGTCCGCTTTGGCTCTTTTAATTCCACTTTTCAGGTCAGCTCGAGCATACCTGTACACAGGGCTGCTCGGTCCGTCTGACCTGAAGGCAGCGTCGCGGACCCTGAGGAGTGCACGGACATGGCTGGTCATCCAGGGTTTCTGGTTAGGGAAGACCCGGATGGTTTTGTCCACAGTCACATTCCCAATGCAGAACTTAATGTAGTCCAGTACTGTTCCTGTGAATGATTCCAGCTCCTGGTGTTCAAATAAGTCCCAGTCTGTCTGGCTGAAGCAGTCCTGCAGTTTGGAAAGGGCATTTTCAGGCCAGGTTGTAACAGTCTTTATGGTGGGCCTGGTGCTGCATCATGGAGTCACAGCCATCATGTTTATCTTTGTAGATGTGAGTTTTCTTTTCACTTACTGGAATGACTCATATTGTTTTAGGCGAGGAATGGCTCCTGGCTAGAGCTTCAGAAGGAAGGCCATGACAGATTACACATCTGTCACATAGTCAGTTTGTATTCTTAAATACCAAGTCTCTTGCTGTTCCTTGACTAGTTGGCCACCCCTGCTTTGCATCGCTCCAGGTATGTAGAAAAAAAATCTGTTATGCACCTTCGCATTGCGCTAAAATGTCAAAATTTGGACCTGAATCCAACAATAACATTACTTGACACTCACATACATTGGTTTTCAGTTAGAAATGTTGGTTGGGTTTAGTTACTGCTTGAAAAAAATGAAAAAAATTGTTATTGAGATGGAGGCAGATGAAGTGTTTATGACCCATCAATGATGACAGAAGGATACATCCACTGTCGGGGTCTAATTTAAAGCAAAATGGTACTCTTTAAAACGTTAAACTAATGAGGAAGAATTTGACAAATCAACCAAAAACTTGCTCTTTTAAATCTGTATCTGTCAAGTCCTGACCATTCCCTGACCGGGAATTGAACCCCGGCCGCGGCGGTGAGGGCGCCAAATCCTAGCCATTAGACCATCAGGGAGTTACATCTATCAAATTTAATTTAACATATTGTTGGTTATACTGTTTTAGGCAAGAAATGGCGCATGGTTAGAGATTTAGAAGGCAGTGGTGCAAAATGCAAAACTGCCTGTTTCGATTTAATTACATGGTAATAATACCAAAACAGAGGTGTAGTGATTACTTGGAAATGCTTCCGGTAGTTTCTGAAATAAAAACCATGAATCAGTGGTGGAAAATGCAAAACTGCCTGTTTCAATTTTATTACATGGTAATATTAGAATAACAGAGGTGCAGAGATTAGAGGTGCAGAGATTACCTGGAAATACTTACCATGAAATATGTCTTGTCCTTCTAGTACGTAACGCTGTGCAATCTGACCAGCAGCTAAACACCTTCCACCATCAAGCACTGGCGACCGGGATCCTTGTAACACGTTTATTTGAGTAACAAAGGGTGAAACTGGGAGAAAACACAATGACCAGTTACTTAGATAGTAATGAGTCACATATATTAAACAAAGATAATTGTAAAAACAATATAACTACACAACAGGCTAGCAAAAATGTAAGATGAAATAAAGAAACACGTAATGTATTGTTATACAGTGTACGTAGTATAACCTTATGTTGGGTATCTAAATAAACTAAGATATACTTACATGTGGCATTACCCAAGATAAAAGTGGTAAACTAGCTTACTGAAGTATACCGTCAGTTAGGGCTGAACAATATTGTGTTTTAGCATTGACATCGCGATGTGCGCATGCGCGAAAGTCACATTGCAGGACGTTACGATGTTGACGTTAATACTTTTTTGCTGCTTGATAGAAAAGTAACCTTTCCAGAGCTGCCAACTTTTCCAAAAACCTTGGAGTGAGATTTGGGGGGCCAACCCATATTTTGCCGCGTACAAAGCAATTTCTTTGGCTCTTTTAGCATCATTATACTTCAGGGTTTAAATTGAGATTTGTTATATGTGGGGGATGGGGCTCTCTGTAGGGGGGTCTGGGGGTATGCCCCCCCAGGAAAAAAAATTGAAAAATAAACCATTAAATGGCACTTTCTGGAGAGTTTTGTGCAAAAAAAATGGAGAAATCAAGTCTTGCATGATATGTTCAAAACTGTAGGGTTAAGAGCCTTTGTGTTGATGTAGTATCAACAGGTTTTAGGGCATTCAGCATTTACATTATTAACTCCTCATGACATAAGAACTGACCCAGACAATGTGCCACACATTATGAACCACATGAAGAGACAGTATATATGTCAGCAATAGCTGAGAAGATTTGGGTCTGTGGTGAACAGGTCCAGGGGTCCCTGGTGTAGGGACTAGGGACCCAAAAGTTAAATCAATGTTGAGGGATCAACTAGACCACTGAAATTCTAAAGAATAAGAACCATTGAGTTACATAAAATCTAATCCTTTAACCTTTGTGCCGAGGCTCAGTAATGTTTGGCCCTCATCCTCTGGGCCCAACTTACTGGATTTACTTTTTGGGGAAAATAAAGACTATTTGTTCATTTTATAAAACATTAAATGAATTATTTACAGTTACATTTAGAGATGCACAGAGGTTAGAGAAGCACTATAGTGGCCCAACGCTGCAGTATAGTATATATAGTATAGTATATATACTGTATATAGGCTAGTATAACTCAGATGTGTTTCATCAGATTTCTGCTCATGTTTACAACTTTGTGCACATTCAGAATATAACTCCTCCCATCTCTGTTGTCTGAGATTTGGAGAGTTATAATATAGTGTATAGTATATATAGTATATATAGTATATAGTGTAATATAGTCTGCTGTGCATGTTATTGCTCCGCTGATATGGTGGATCTCACTCAGAGGTTCTGACAGACACAGAGGCCCAATTTGGGTCTCTGGTCTCTGACAAAGTTTAGAGGAGGCTATACGCTGCGCATTATCGGAGGACAACACGGATGCAACGCGTCACTGCCCCCCCACAGCAGAGCGGGTCCACCAGCCGCGCTGCTCACCTCTATCTTTACAGAGAGAGTGGACACGAAGCGACGGACGGGTCTGTGAGACTCAGAGCTCAGACCTGAAGCCGGGGAAATGCACCTGGGATGGCTCGTGAAAAAAATGTTTTCAGTTTGCGACAATTTGAAACTTCCAGAGACAGGGAGCGCTCTTTAACACAGTCTCTGAAAGCACATCTAGTCGATCACGAGTGGCTCAACAGGTAGATCTACAGAAAAACTCATCTTTCAGAAATTTGACCGACCGGGTTGACACTTCAGCGTGAGAAATCGAGGGTGTGGCGTGTGAGCGTGTGAAACCAGTCAAATGCGTGTGTCTCACGGCCAATGCGTGAGAGTTGGCAGCCCTGCCTTTCACTGTTTCTCCTTTACATGATTATTACCATCTGACCATTCCCCTTTAAGACAGGTAGCCATGTGGGCAACGTGTGTATGTGACGTTAGTCCGATGGGGTTTATTGTTATGGGAAGTGAGGCTCTTCGCGTGTAGAAAAGTAGCCTACCGTTGGCAACAGCTGCCTCAGACACAGTGATGTCATAGTATTTGATGGGTAGTGAGTGACGCTACAGTAGTTGGGGTTTTATGTTCTCCTCAAATACAAACTAAACCCCCTGATTAATGCAACATAATCACAACGTCTCCCGGCCATTTCCCACCGCAGAAAGCTGCTATCAGCCAAGCTAAAGCTAATATAGTTAGCTTAAAGAAACAAGCAGAAAGCTGCTACCAGCCAGGCTAAAGCTAAAATAGTTAGCTTAAAGAAACAAGCAGAAAGCTGCTACCAGCCGGTCTAAAGCTAATATAGTTAGCTTAAAGAAACAAGCAGAAAGCTGCTACCAGCCAGGCTAAAGCTAAAATAGTTAGCTTAAAGAAACAAGCAGAAAGGCGCTACCAGCCAGGCTAAAGCTAAAATAGTTAGCTTAAAGAAACAAGCAGAAAGCTGCTACCAGCCGGTCTAAAGCTAATATAGTTAGCTTAAAGAACAAGCAGAAAGCTGCTACCAGCCAGGCTAAAGCTAATATAGTTAGCTTAAAGAAACAAGCAGAAAGCTGCTACCAGCCGGTCTAAAGCTAATACAACTAGCCCAAAGAAACAAGAGGCATGCAGGTCTGGTCAGTTTATCAAACTGACGAGCTGGCCTCGCTAGTCGACCACAACCTGAAATTTAGAGGAAGCAACATGCAGTCACTGTCATTCACGTTAACCTGGATTGATTATTATATGAATACAATGGTGTCATGCTAGTCAACCAGAGTATTTCTACCTGATGTCCCTCTCCAAAATCACTTCAGAAGAGCAATGTTAGTCACAGCGCTTACTTGCTTTGGTGTTTGTAAAGCAATAAAGTTCAACAAAGAATATGAAGGTAAATATGGTGCAAATGTGAGAGCGCGTAGATGTGATGTGAGCACTTAGAGAATATGATTTGAGAGCTTGTAGAAAAAAATTCTGTACTTGTACTTTATTTCATTTTTTTTTTCACTTCAGTCACTTTTCCACAAAGGCGAGTCTGCACCCTCGACTTTTGCAACACTTCTTGCGATACATTTGGTGCAAAACTAAGTTGTACCTGTGGACTTAGTCTGTGGAGCTCTGAGCCAACAGGATGGGGGGGAGGGGGCAGCAGGGTTTTTATCCTCAGATGAGGGACAACTCTGTCCGGCTTATTTATGTAGCATGAAAGCTAGCATAAGCTTACTAGCATCTAGCCCGCTTCTAAATACTGTAAATACCTTTAATTATCTCAACACTTTTTAACAGTTAAACTGAAACACTGGAGCTCCAGGTGCTGCAGACGCAGACGGTCCGCCGTCAGTGGGGCTCGGCCAGCGGGGAAACATCGCTAGAAAGCTCCGCTGCCGACCTCAACGGGATCTGATCTCCAGCGAGACATGGAAAGCTCCAGACCCGATAGCAGCGGCGCAACCCCCCGGGAGCCCACCGCCAGTGTTGGTGGAATAGCAAGCTAGCGTTAGCAAACTAACCAACCAGCCCGCTTAAAAAAAATAAAAATGTAATTTAAAAGGCACGCATTATACCCATTGATGGCGGTCCGTCCGTGGCTGCAAGACCTGGAGCTCACCGCCAGTGTTTCAGTTTGACTGTTTAAAGTGTTAGGATAATTAAAATGTATTTATTTATAAGCGGGGTTAGTTTGCTAACGCTAGCTTGCTATTCCACCAACACTAGTGGTGAGCGGGACTGAAGCTATCCATGTCCGTCTGCAGCTGCAGGACCTGGAGCTCACCGCCAGTGTTTCAGTTTGACTGTTAAAAAGTGTTGAGATAATTAAAAAGTATTTGTTTGGAAGCAGGCTGGCTGCTAGTTAGCTAACGCTAGCTTCCATGCTACATAAATAAGCGTATTGCCCCTCACAGAAAAAAACACAGGTAAAATTAAAAAACACTGCATAAGCTTTGCTACTGTGTGTTTATTTAAATATAGGTACACCTACATGTAGGGTGACGAGATTGCAATATAAGCCTGTATATAAATATTAGGACTATCCATATGTCAAGGGTGTATATTAGGCGGTGCAGTACAGCCCGATCCAGCAGAGGAGAGTTCTAGCCCAACCAGGCTCCTCTCTTTACATTGTAAGCCTCACTGGGTGTCCAAACTAAAATGATAAGAGGCAACTTGGTAGACTCCTTACTGATGTTTATATCTGTGCTCACAATGCCCTTTTTTTTTAAAACACCAGCCAATCACAAGTGTTACATGTGAATAATCCATGTGTGAGTAATCAGGGAGCTCAAATAAAAGACAGTTGCAAGGTCTCCCAAATGTTTAACTTTACAAGCCGTAAGATGTTGGAACCTTGGTTGCCACAGGTTCCCAAATCTCCCCACAAAATGTCAATCACATATTTTCCAGCCCCTGTTTGTTATCAGCAGAGCAGAGTGGCGCAGCGGAAGCGTGCTGGGCCCATAACCCAGAGGTCGATGGATCAAGACCATCCTCTGCTAATTCCTGTGCACAGCAGTATATTTCCTGTCTGTTGATGTTTAACAAAGCCTCTGATGTTGCAAGTGTCTGAAGTGAAATATCTCTCCACCTGCTGAAGAGTAAACTTATTGTCATGTTGAGATTATTTCATCCATAAATAAAGACAGTGCTCATACACTTTTATTCCTGCTACCCATAAAAACTGGAGTGTAATACAGTAAATATACTACACTACAGGTAATAAATACTGTAAATGGAAACTGTGAAATATGTACGTTCAAAGTGCTTGTTGTGTTGTTTACCAGTCTCTTTTAAAGACTCTACCATAATACCTGCTGGAGATGCCAGGTCCTCATACATGTAAAGCATGAGCTCTACCACTGAGCTACATCCCCTGAAGATTTTGAAATTCTTTGGACTTTTTTCTGAGATAGACTTAGACTTATCTTTATTAATCCTTTTGGGATGACTCCCGCAAGGAAATTGAAATATGCGGTGGCTGGAAATCAAACCTGGGCAAAATGCTTGCACTGCTACGATATAAATCATAGTTGAAAAGTAACACACCTGTTGTCTTTCTGCTGGACAATACAACGTTCACTGCAAATCTTGTAACACAGATTGATAAGAAATACATTGGTGGAGACTGGTGGCTTCCAGTACCTATGAGATAAGACAATATTGTTTATGAAGGCACATCTGCGATTTGGTATACTCTGATGTGTCATTGGTTTGGTACCACTCTTAAAAGACACTGCTCGTTGTCGGCAGGATTCAAACCTGCGCGGGGAGACCCCAATGGATTTCTAGTCCATCGCCTTAACCACTCGGCCACAACAACATGATAAGCTGAGCTATGACTGTTTGCAGAAATGTTCATGTAGCACCTCAACACACCATATAATGCCTAAGCTGCACTTGCAAAATAGCAGGGTGTTCAAATACTTATTTTCCTCACTGTAAGATTCCTATACATTGTGTATGGTAGCCATTACAATGTTGTTTATTTCTTTTATTACCACACACACATTCATAGCAGAGCTGCCCCCCCATGTTTATACTGATGATTGATTGTAATAAAGCAGTAACAGAGAGTTGTCTCCGTCTGTGTTTTAACAGACACACCTGGGCCGAAGTTGGAAACCACAATCAGCTTTAGATCCAGTTCTAATCTAGTCCTCACTAAATTTCAAATAATTTCCCTGGAGTTACCATTACAAAATTTAATCTAATTAAATTGGAACATACACAGACTTCTCACAAAATCACACTTGAATTCATATCTTGCTACTCGGTCAGAATCTTATTAACCTGGAGTCCCAGTCTCTGTCAATATAAATAGGCTATATGTTTATATATGTTTTAGGCCTATTGGCAGACGGCCATTTAAAATGTAGGCAATGGCATATAAAGAATAAAGAATAAAGAGTCTTTTCTCCATGTCTACTGTAGTTTCTCAGTGTGCTCTCTAGTAACATCTGTCTGGCCCAGGTAGCTTGTCATTCATAAGGCTACTTTTACTTTCATATTTTAATTATATTGCTAAGCCTGTACTTTGGTACTTTTACTTGAGTAAAGAAGTTAAATCAGTACTTCTACTTTTACCAGAGTATTTGTTAACACAATTATCTCTTCTTCTACTTGAGCACGGGCAGTGAGTACTTTTGCCATCTCTGACGGCCTCTGTATTGTTCTGTTTAGAGTATGTATATAGGTTGTGTGTATGGACTAGTCCATTTTAGTTAACAAACCCTTGCAAGACTTTTAAAGGTTCCATGGTGTAATGGTTAGCACTCTGGACTCTGAATCCAGCGATCTGAGTTCAAATCTCAGTGGAACCTGGTTTTTAAGCCACACCACAGGTAAAAAAGATCAACCTTTCAACTTTCCACATCTAGTTTACAGTAAGCTAACAGGTTTAACTGTGTAATATTCACACTGGCAGTGAGAACCACTGTAGAAATTATTATTGGTCAATGTTGTTTTCAATATCTTGTGGTTTATGTTCTGTGTATTTGAAAGTTTGAAAGTTCAGTTGATTATATGTAACAGATAAGTTTCTGTCCAAGTTTGCCATGATCATTGTGTTTGATACGTCTAATTCAGTTTGTATGCAGTTACCTTATGTAGGCCTATGTTGCTCTTGATTCATTCCTTCTTCAAACTTATCCAGCTCGGTGATGTCCCTGATGAGAATCACTTCAATCTCTTTTGCTGCCTCAGGTGTCAACCCGTGAAGTTTGATGTATATTTTACAATTTCTTGCCCATGTTGCCTGGATCTGTTTTGTTTTCTGAGTATGAGTGCTTTCTTGGCAATATCAGCATTTTTCTTGGTGAGGTGTTTGTTGATGTAAACTTGGATGCCTTTTAATTTCCTTCCTTGTCTGAGAAGTGCGGACTTTTTCTTTCTGTTGGTGAACCGGATTATTACCAATGGAGTGGCCGTTTGTTTTTGCTCGGCAGAGTATGACAATCCTCAATGTCCCTGCTATCAACATAAATGCCTTTGCTGTCCAAAAAGCAAATCACCTGTTGTTCCAGCGTCTCCTTCTCCTCCTCGAGAGCTTCCTCAGCCTAGCAGTGGTGTATCCAGCGTCTGCGGCCACTCTGGCATGGTTCCGTTGTTTGGTTCTCAGGCCGCTGATAATCACATTGCATTGCTCGAGGTCAGCAACTCAAGTTTCAGAAAAGCAATCTTCTCCACGTTTTGCCCGTTTAGCGTTTGTATTTTACTCATCAGATCTATGATTTTTCTTCTGTTGCACTGCACTGCAACAGAAGAAATCTCCGCCGACAAGAAGTCCAGAGATTTCTTTATCTCCTCAACCTCATCGGGTAGGATTGCATTTTTCTTAGGTGGCATATTCTCCTGGGCCTGGTGGTAGCCGGCTGCTCCTGGTCCTGGTGGTATCTGGCTGCACCAGAGCACCTGAGATGTCAGGGTTTGCAATCTCCACCTCTGAAAAATGCCTCTTCTTAGCCGGATTACGTCTGTCCATGTCGTAAATAGTAGCGGCGATGCCTCAAAACCGAGAATATAATGGGGTGTGATAATTTTAATTATGATCGTTTCCAGCTGCTGCATTTATCAATGTACGATCATTCTTACGCTCTGATTGGTGTGATACGAACGTTTCATGAATCTCACGGGAAGCCTGTCGTACGTTAGGTTAATAAATGAGGGCCATTAGCTCTAAGGATGTGCTTCAATACATAACTGAAGTGGACACACTAATGAGTAGCACTATGGATCAATTTGTTTACCTTGTCAAGCTAAAGCCTTTTTCTAAGCTAAAAGAAAACAAGGCGCTCTTCTGCAAAAGCACAGCTGGGAGTGCTTGAGAGCACTTTTGAGGTGCAGTGTGATTTTCGGCTGAGATGCTTTGGGTGCGTTAGGTGTGAGCCCAAATAGTTGTTGAACGACAAAGACAAGACAGCGATCAGGCGGTAGAACCAGGGTATTGATGTCCCGTCCATGCAACCGATGGATATGATTAAAACCTGTAAACAGCCCAACCACTTACCAATCACATCACTGGAAAGACAGCATTACTACAGGGTCCTGACAGGGTAGTGGATGTCAATTTTTTAAAATGGACAGAAAACTGCCAGAACGCGATTTGCTACTTTTCATGGGCTGTCAACAACTTTTCCAGCAGTTATAACATGATTCATCTCACCATGGAAATCATAATCTCTTGATTCATCTCCCTTTCAGAGTTTCTACCATTGTGTCACCAGCAAAACAGAGTTAGCAGAGGATGATTTTGAACTATCAACCTCTAGGTTGTGGGCCAGCACACTTCCACTGCGCCACTCTGCTGAAAACCACCCCAGATGGGACTTGAAACCACAATCCCTGGCTTAGGAGGCCAGTGCCTTATCATTAGGCCACTGGGGCTTTACAGCACCCAAACTCAACAGTTCAGGAGAAATACATATACAGTTCTGGAGACATAATGAAACAGTAACCTTGACCTCTAGATTTTGAAGTGCTTCCCTCTAGGCGTTCAGAGATATTGCATTCACAAGAATGGATGGACAGACATGAGGACACAGTCACCTTGACATTGAACCTTGACCTCCAAAATCTCATCAATTGATTTGCAAGTTCATGTGAATGTTTTTGCAAACACATACATGGGCATTTTGATAAGATGGTGCTGTCTATCGTTGTTTCTGAGATCAACAATACCTTCTAAATTGAATAGCTATTGCGTACCCGGTAATATTAGAGTAGAGCTCTCGTTGGCACTGTAGGTGGACAATTTAGAAAATTAAGTTACTTTACACTTTAAACTGTTACATCTCCTCTGAATCACCAACTGCAAATTTCCAAGCCTCGTTGGCATGCCGACCACCATCTTCAGAAGGTAAATCACTAGCTGGCTATGCATGAGTACCTTTTACCAGGTTCAGGTGGTTAATAGTTATGGTCAAATGAAGCTTCATTAAGCTTTCTGAACAATGTTCTTCATTTTCTGAACGCATTCACTCAGTAGTGTTTTATTATTGGTTGTGCATCTGTGATTGCCCTAGAGGTCTCTCAGTCCAGCACCTCTCCCGCTCATCTTTGTTAGTTTTACACTGTTCAGCATAAATCGCTGACACCATACCTCACACTCATCCATGCATATACATTCACCACTGACTAAACTGACTACCCCATCATTTAATTATCATTTCTTTTGTTGTGGTCATATTCTCGCATTTCCTTCAACCTTTGCACACGGTCTTTTGTCCTGCTTTTTCAGGGGTCATGACAAAGCATCTAGGGTCAATTTTAGCCTTTGTGTGAGTACATAGGTTTCCAGATACATTGTTTTATTGAGATTAAAGACCAAATTGTTAGTTTTTCTGAAATTTTCCCAACCATTGCAATGCCATCATAGCCTCGTTGGCGCAGTAGGCAGCGTGTCAGTCTCATAATCTGAAGGTCGTGAGTTCAACCTCACACGGGGCAGGTGTTTTAAAAACAAGAAAAACACAACTAATGCGGAAACAGTGACATTCAGGTGGTTGAACACTGGTACTAGAACATAAATGGAATTTGTCATTCTTTGGTTATTTCTGAGATTGATACAATGAAAGGAATTTTTTAAGAGTGTTAGCAAACCAATGAAAAGGGTTATAGAACATATGTGTTATTGTCCTTAGACATACTATCCAAGCAGGAGATCAGCACAGAGATTTGGGTGCTAGCAAGATGGATGTAGGTTGCCCATTGTTCATTTAGACTTACCAGCAACATTGTTATGATACAAACATGCTTGAAAAACAGCGACAAATCTGTTTTTAAAGACTTGTGCATGAAACAAATGATATGGCAGTATCTGAAGTGTTCAGGCATGTCAAATGGACAACTCATCTAGCAGAATGTGAAACTTTACACATGAACAGGGACTTGAACCCTGGACCCTCAGATTAAAAGTCTGATGCTCTACCGACTGAGCTACCCAGGCTTCTAAAGCAGCTGGCTGTGGAAAAAACAATCTGCTGAACTACAAATTAAAGTAAATGAAGACCATTAAGCTGTTGCCATGATCACGGTCTTCTGGACAGCAGGAGGGTAGACCATAATTTCACAATGCCTGAGAACACCAAATGTTATTGCACAAACTGGTTGAAAATTGGCTAAATTGACCAAAACGGTTAAAAAGCTCAAAGTCACAACTCATCATGGCCACTAGCAGACTGTGAACATCCTGCAAACCTGCATGACAGATGACGTTAGCGAGCACTTCATACATATCACACAATCAAGCTGTTGCCTTATCAGGGACTTGAGCTGTGGTATTCTTTTTCGCTGAAAACGTTGATAACCTATTGCAATTTGTGGACAAATAAACTTTATTGCTGGTGAAAACGATTAAAACAACTCTCCCTCTTGATCCGCTTCCTCTTGACGGGAAAAATCCACCAGATGACTTGCCATCCAAGCAGGGAGATCAGCACAGAGATTTGGGTGCTAGCAAGATTGATGTAGGTTGGCCATTGTTCATTTAGAGATAGCACCCGCATTGTTATGATGCAAACCTGCATGAAAAACAGCCACAATTCTTTTAACCCTTGTGTTGTCTCCCATCGACCATCATCTTTTGTGCTTTTTTCAATGTTTCTGCTGTTTTTTTCTACACTTTTTTTTTTTTTATTCATAGCCAATAAACCTAGGTTTTATGACCTTATACAAAAACAATAATTTCTCTTTTTTTTCAGCACTTACTGTATCTTTTTGTCACTTTTTCCGAGGTTTTGGGCACTTTTTACAATGCCATACAATTCAATAAAAATCAAAATTCAATTCACTGAAAGTAATCATACATTTTTACCTGAATAACATTCATCCATGTTATTTTAAGGCAATATTGTTGAAAGAAAGCCAAGTTCCTGATATTAAAAATTAAAAAACGGTCAAATTTGACCCGAGGACAACACAAGGGTTAAAGACTTGTGCATGTTACATGATACAACAGTGTCTGAAAGTGTTCAGAATTGCCAAAGTGTACAACTCATCCAGCTCTCCAGAACTTGGCCAATTTTGCTCAATTTGGCCTTAATTGTTTCTGACATCTGTTCTTTTTAAACAGTTAAAAAGCAGGCCGGTTAGCTCAGATTGTTTGAGTGTGGTGCTAAAAATGCTAAGCACCGCCAGACACTTAGGGGTACTAAAATCGCCAAACCCTACGCCCAAGAGCATCTGTATCCACCTTTTTTATGCACAAATTTGCCATTAGCGCAAACAAGTCTCAATCTCTATAGCTCTGCTTTCCACGTCTTTTGTAGCAAGGCCAAAAACATACAGTTGTAAGGTTGTCTGCTCAGCAAGTGCAAATATGAGTCAGGTAACTGATGTGCCTAGCATTCAATCTATTTCCTTCAACAAAAGCTAAATGGCCACCTAATTAGTCTGCCTTTCTTACAAATGTTACCGCCTCCTGAATTTCAGATAAACCTGACAATTCAGATTTGGAAATATTCCTTTTTTTTTTGTAACCATGTGGCCTAATGGACAAGGCGTCTGACTTTGGATCAGAAGATTGAGGGTTCGAGTCCTTTTGTGGTTAGAAACTCCAGTCCACCTCCACAAACCATACACAACCAGGTAGCCCATCCATAGCTGGCCCAATTTTGCTTGATTTCGCCTGGTTTGTTTCCGGAAATCTTTCTTTTTCAAACACTTAAAAACAGGCCAGTTATCTCAGATGGTTTGAGTGTGGTGCTAATAATGCTAAGCACCTGCAGACACTTTAGGGGTAATAAAATCACCAAACCCTACACTCAAGATCACCTGTATCCACCTTTTGTTTGCACAAATAGGCCATTACGCAAGTGAAGAAGTTCTTGTATCTCAAAGGCATATGAGGTTGCATACAGATGGAGAGAAGGAGGAGGAGAGAGGTACCTAGTGCATCATGGGAAGTCCACCGGTAGTCTAGGCCTATAGCAGCACAACTAAGGGATGGTTCAGGACTCACCCAAGCCAGCCCTACCTATAGGATTTATCAAAGAGGAAAGTCTTAAGCCTACTCTTACATGTGGAGATGGTGTCTGCCTCCTGAACCCAAACTGGAACCTGGTTCCACAGGAGAGGAACACTCTGGCTCCCATTCTACTTTTGGAAAACTTCTTCTTGACTTGCCTTTTCCCACATCCTCTGAATGCTTAGCTAACTAAATGACTTAAGTTGGCCAATAATTGTTGCTTTTTCATCTTCGTTGTGATTATTGTCACCTGTGCCTTCAATATCATATCATATCAATTTTATGTGGATATTATGAAAGAAACTGTCAAGCAAACACTTGCAACCCTTTTAGAGGTTCCATGGTGTAATGGTTAGCACTTTGGACTCTGAATCCAGCGATCTGAGTGCAAATCTCGGTGGAATGTGTTTTAAGCCACAGTATAGGTGAAAAAAATCAACCTTTCAACTTTCCACATTTAGTTTAAAGTGAGCTTACAGTTTAATGTCCTTCGCCATTTAAACTGAAAACAGTACATTGGTGGAGGCATGTTGAGGAGTCACCTGGTTGAAGCTTGAAGAAGCTCCACATTTGACAGTATTGACTGGAAGTGATAGGCTTTGAGTTACATGGGGGATACCACTTTGCATTGAGTCTCGTAATCACCATAAAAAGTAGGTATCACTGAAATTTGAACTTGTGTTGCTGCAGTCAGAGTTTACAGTGCTCATCCTGAATGGGTCAGTATAGTGCATCAGAATTGCTTGTTGAATGGTCTATTAGCCTTGGAACCCCACTTCCCCACAGCTTTCAATTGTCAGATATGGGTGGGGGAGTGGGCTCTGTGTCCAACCCTTTCTGTGTAAAAAAACCAACTAAAGTAGTCTCTTGGATGAGAGACAAAACTTCTGCGGAGGACCTTTCACCAAGTCCAGTTGCCTTCAAGGTTCAAGGAGTCTTTATTATCCCCGGGGGGCAATTTGTTGTGCAGCACCATGTAACATTAAAACACACAGGTTATACAAGACAACAGCCATACATCTAGAAATAAAATAAATACGTACTACACGGAAGTCCATACCTCACATGACTTATAAAAAGCCAAAAGAGTTTTTGTGTCTGTTTGTCCTTGTCCAGACGGCAACAAGATGAAGCAGCTGTTCAGGGGTTGACTAGGGTCGGCCAGGACTTATTGGGCTTCTTGAGGGACCTTGTCTCATATACAGAGTTTAAGTCAGTCAGAGGGTTGTGAGAATTCTCGTCACGCACCTTAACTATACATTGCAGCCTGTTTGTTTTTAAGCGTGGGGGCAACGTTAATAAAAACTGACAGTCATGTAACCTGGTTGAAGCTAATATTTCCTTGGTTGAAGCTAATATTTCGTTGACTAATTATGCTTTTGACAGATTTGGAGACCCATGGTATATTATTTGGACATATGGAGATAGATTTACGAGGGATGACTAAGTCCTCACAGAAGGGGATGTATGCAGAAACAGTCTCTTTGATCTCATCAATGTCCTTACATTTGTTTTTGAATAGATCCCAGTCAGTGCAGCAGTAGCATTCCTGTAGACACTGGATTGATTCATCTGACCAAACCGGAACTAAGTTTCGTTTCGGCTTGTTTCTCTTCAGGGCCGGTTTGTTAGACGGAACCAAATGAACAGAGTTGTGGTCAGACATGCCGAGTAGAGCTCTGAGGTAGGACTTATAAGCATCTTTGATGGATCCATAACAGTTTGCCATGTTCTTTACATTTAAGAGAACATGAATGTGCGCAAGAAACGCAAATGCAAGTACAGTGTTTTGTGAGCATTTTATTGTAAACAGATGTAAAGTTACCATGTGTTTGTACACAGTAGACATATCTACTGCTGTATTCACTGTCTGTGGCAAGTCCTTCAAAACCTGTTCTTGACTTGCTTTTTCCACATCCTCTGAACGCTTAGCTAACTAAATGACTTAAGTGGCAATAATTGTTGCTTTTCATCTTCATTGTGATTGTTGTTGCCTTTAATATCACACATGTGAATATTATGAAAGAAATTGATAAGCAAACCCTTGCAAAATTTTTGCAGGTTCCATGGTGTAATGGTTAGCACTCTGGACTCTGAATCCAGGGCTCTGAGTTCAAATCCCAGTGGAACTTGCTTTTAAGTTGCATGTATGGATTAGCTTAAGTTAAGTGTAATGTCTTGTTTGTGTGTGTAGTATCTATAGAGATTTGTGGTGTAGTATGGAACCATTGTCCTGTCTTTTATGTTTTATGAAACTTATTGCCGCCGGTCTTTGCAGGACTCCCTGGAAGAAGAGTTACTGTAGCTCAATGGGATTGTTCCTGGTTAAATAAAAATAAATGAATCTGTAATATATCCAAACATTCCTCTCTTCCTTACCGACATACTGGAAGTCGGCCATGTTTATTGGATGCTCTCCAGTTATTGCTGTTTGGTAGATTAACATTATATTTTCCTACTTTGGGGACGTTTCATTACATATTCTTTGTCTGTATTTTCTATTCCCTGTTTGTATTTCTGTGACTGCATGTGGTTTTAAATCGTTGGAGTTTCTTCAGACTAAAGCAAAGACACTGATGATGTCATCCAAAGAAACATAAAGGACAGCAAACTGTTTCCAGAGGACACTAAAGAATGACGGAGCAGCAGGAAACAGAGCAGCTCAAATAGCAAACAGCTGATTATTCATCTGACTCGTAGAATAACGCCAATGATTGACTTGTTTAAATGTCTGGGAATGTGGAACAGCTCCATGCTGACTACCTGAAATAAAACAAGGCCACATGCTGATTATTGGGGACTTGATTTGATGGATTTATTCGTCCTGTCATAAAGTTCCGACACATTAAGATTTTACCGCCAGTTAAAAATGGAGCTGAACACGGAGGAGGATTCCTCCCTAACGGCCGCTCTGCTCTGCTCCGTGCCCCCGCTGTCCGGTAATAGTTAAAGCAGATAAAAACCTAAAGAACACTCAAAGCTTCAAGATAAAACTTACTTAAGAAGCTTCTTCATTCACGTTCAAGAGAAGGCCTAGTTCCAGCCAGACTATGAATTGATTTATGAAATCCCTGTTATTAATATGTAGTCAGTCCCATATGGTCTAGTGGTAGGATTCTGATTTCAACCAGGTGGCCTGGGTTCAACTCCGGTATGGGAATTGCTATTTAGCCAATGAAGGTCTGCAGAAAGATCTGATTTAATGGTCCTGTATTAAATGAGAGCTGTATGCAACCTATGCCCCTATATATAGACCTAATATATGTCTCTAAAATCAAATATTAGCCAGTAATTTTTGCTTTTTAATCTGCTTTGTGATTGTGTGTGCTTTTAATATCACACATGTGGATATTATGAAAAAAACTGCCTAGCAAACCCTTACAACACTCCAAAAGGTTCCATGTGTGTAATGGTTAGCACTCTGGACTCTGAATCCAGTGATCTGAGTTCAGATCTCAGTGGAACCTGTTTTTAAGCCACAGCAAAGGGTAAAAAGATCAACTATCAACTTTCCCCATCTAGTTTCAAGTGAGCTTACAGGTTTAATGTTAAGTTCATTTTGTTTTTTAAACAAACTATTATATGTTATTTTGTATGGCTTTATCTTGTCAAGTATTATAACAACGTTTTGATACCAGGAACCCAACGAGGTTTCACAGATCATTCAGTTTTTAGGACAATTTCTGCGGGGTAAAATCTGCAAGCATGTCTCTTCAGGTCCGTTGACAGTTTGGGGCAACGGGCAGCTTCACGTGCATCGTTAATTGTTTTTCCAGAAGACAGAAGATGGGTGCACCGTTCCCGGTGACGCTGCAATACCGGGTCGATGCGTGGAATTTACATTCGTGCATATACACATCAACTTCTTTAGATTTATGCATATTACATCAACTTTCTTTTTATTGGTATTATGTTTTGTTGGTTCATGCATAAACATCAACTTTCTTTTTATGTTATTACCATCACCATTCCTTTTGTCATCATCAAAATTCATTATGAATCAACTTTCTTTAGATCAATGCAAATAAAATCAACTTTTTTTTGATTATTGCATATACACATCAACTTCTTTTTGATTTATCATCACCATTCATTATTCATCATCACTATTCAGTATGTCATCATCACAATTCATTATGACATCAACTTTCTTTTTGATTTATGCATAAACACATCAACTTTCTTTTTCATTAAAAGGACAATAACAGCTGCTACTTAGCAATCCCAGTATATTACTACTTCCCAGTACCAACCCTCGCGTTAATTCTACTTGGTGTGCCGCTTTCCAAATCCAAGGCCTCACCTATTCCCCATTGTCACAGGGCCATTATTTGTCCTTGCTGTTTTTTCTGCCAATCAAAGTGCAAATCTTGCTACACTTTTGTATGGCTTTATCTTGTCAAGTATTATAAACAACGTTTTGATACCAGGAACCCAACGAGGTTTCACAGATCATTCAGTGTTTAGGACAATTTCTGGCGGTAAAATCTGCCAGCCA
>NW_022604506.1:0-20898 GCF_008692095.1 Etheostoma spectabile | reverse complement strand
GAGAGTGGACACGAAGCGACGGACGGGTCTGTGAGACTCAGAGCTCAGAACTGAAGCCGGGGAAATGCACCTGGGATGGCTCGTGAAAAAAATGTTCAGTTCGACAATTGAAACTTCCAGAGACAGGGAGCGCTCTTTAACACAGTCTCTGAAAGCACATCTAGTCGATCACGAGTGGTCAACAGGTAGATCTACAGAAAAACTCATCTTTCAGAAATTTGACCGACCGGGTTGACACTTCAGAGTGAGAAATCGAGGGTGTGTGGCGTGTGAGCGTGGTGAAACCAGTCAAATGCGTGTGTCTCACGGCCAATGCGTGAGAGTTGGCAGCCCTGCCTTTCACTGTTTCTCCTTACATGATTATTACCATCTGACCATTCCCTTTAAGACAGGTAGCCATGGGGGCAAACGTGTGTATGTGACGTTAGTCCGATGGGGTTTATTGTTATGGGAAGTGAGGCTCTTCGCGTGTAGAAAAGTAGCCTACCGTTGGCAACAGCTGCCTCAGACACAGTGATGTCATAGTATTTGATGGGTAGTGAGTGACGCTACAGTAGTTGGGGTTTATGTTCTCCTAAATACAACTAAACCCCCTGATTAATGCAACATAATCACAACGTCTCCCGGCCATTTCCCACCGCAGAAAGTGCTATCAGCCAAGCTAAAGCTAATATAGTTAGCTTAAAGAAACAAGCAGAAAGCTGCTACCAGCCAGGCTAAAGCTAAAATAGTTAGCTTAAAGAAACAAGCAGAAAGCTGCTACCAGCCGAGTCTAAGCTAATATAGTTAGCTTAAAGAAACAAGCAGAAAGCTGCTACCAGCCAGGCTAAAGCTAAAATAGTTAGCTTAAAGAAACAAGCAGAAAGGCGCTACCAGCCAGGCTAAAGCTAAAATAGTTAGCTTAAAGAAACAAGCAGAAAGCTGCTACCAGCCGGTCTAAAGCTAATATAGTTAGCTTAAAGAACAAGCAGAAAGCTGCTACCAGCCAGGCTAAAGCTAATATAGTTAGCTTAAAGAAACAAGCAGAAAGCTGGTGTCTCACGGCCAAAGCTAGAGTTACAACTAGCCCAAAGAAACAAGAGGCATGCAGGTCTGGTCAGTTATCAAACTGACGAGCTGGCCTCGCTAGTCGACCACAACCTGAAATTTAGAGGAAGCAACATGCAGTCACTGTCATTCACGTTAACCTGGATTGATTATTATATGAATACAATGGTGTCATGCTAGTCAACCAGAGTATTTCTACCTGATGTCCCTCTCCAAAATCACTTCAGAAGAGCAATGTTAGTCACAGCGCTTACTTGCTTTGGTGTTTGTAAAGCAATAAAGTTCAACAAAGAATATGAAGGTAAATATGGTGCAAATGTGAGAGCGCGTAGATGTGATGTGAGCACTTAGAGAATATGATTTGAGAGCTTGTAGAAAAAAATTCTGTACTTGTACTTTATTTCATTTTTTTTTCACTTCAGTCACTTTTCCACAAAGGCGAGTCTGCACCCTTGACTTTTGCAACACTTCTTGCGATACATTTGGTGCAAAACTAAGTTGTACCTGTGGACTTAGTCTGTGGAGCTCTGAGCCAACAGGATGGGGGGGAGGGGGCAGCAGGGTTTTTATCCTCAGATGAGGGACAACTCTGTCCGGCTTATTTATGAAGCATGAAAGCTAGCATAAGCTTACTAGCATCTAGCCCGCTTCTAAATACTGTAAATACCTTTAATTATCTCAACACTTTTTAACAGTTAAACTGAAACACTGGAGCTCCAGGTGCTGCAGACGCAGACGGTCCGCCGTCAGTGGGGCTCGGCCAGCGGGGAAACATCGCTAGAAATCTCCGCTGCCGACCTCAACGGGATCTGATCTCCAGCGAGACATGGAAAGCTCCAGACCCGATAGCAGCGGCACAACCCCCATGAGCCCACCGCCAGTGTTGGGGAATAGCAAGCTAGCGTTAGCAAACTAACCAACCAGCCCGCTTAAAAAAAAAAAAATTTAATTTAAAAGGCACGCATTATACCCATTGATGGCGGTCTGTCCGTGGCTGCAAGACCTGGAGCTCACCGCCAGTGTTTCAGTTTGACTGTTTAAAGTGTTAGGATAATTAAAATGTATTTATTTATAAGCGGGGTTAGTTTAGTACGCTAGCTTGCTAATCCACCAACACTAGTGGTGAGCGGGTCTGAAGCTATCCATGTCCGTCTGCAGCTGCAGGACCTGGAGCTCACCGCCAGTGTTTCAGTTTGACTGTTAAAAAGTGTTGAGATAATTAAAAAGTATTTGTTTGGAAGCAGGCTGGCTGCTAGTTAGCTAACGCTAGCTTCCATGCTACATAAATAAGCGGACAGAGTTGTCCCTCACAAAAAAACACAGGTAAAATTAAAAAACACTGCATAAGCTTTGTACTGTGTGTTCATTTAAATATAGGTACACCTACATGTAGGGTGACGAGATTGCAAAATAAGCCTATATATTAATATTAGGACTATCCATATGTCAAGGGTGTATATTTTCATTAGGCGGTGCAGTACAGCCCGATCCAGCAGAGGCGAGTTCTAGCCCGACCAGGCTCCTCTCTTTACATTGTAAGCCTCACTGGGTGTCCAAACTAAAATGATAAGAGGCAACTTGGTAGACTCCTTACTGATGTTTATATCTGTACTCACAATGCCCTTTTTTTAAAACACCAGCCAATCACAAGTCTTACATGTGAATAATCAATGTGTGAGTAATCAGGGAGCTCACATAAAAGATAGTTGCAAGGTCTACCAAAAGTTTAACTTTACAAGCCGTAAAATGTTGGAACCTTGGTGGCCACAGGTTCCCAAATCTCCCCACAAAAGCCCCGGATTGTTATCAGCAGAGCAGAGTGGCGCAGCGGAAGCGTGCTGGGCCCATAACCCAGAGGTCGATGGATCAAAACCATCCTCTGCTAATTCCTGTGCTTTGTATCAGCATTAAGTCTATTTCCTGTCTGTTGATGTTTAACAAAGCCTCTGATGTTGCAAGTGTCTGAAGTGAAACGTCTCTCCACCTGCTGAAGAGTAAACTTAATGTCATGTTGAGATTATACAGTATATAAATTATACAGTGCTCATACTCTTTTATTCCCGCTGTAACACCCATAAAAACTGGAGTGTAATACAGTAAATATACTACACTACAGGTAATAAATACTGTAAATAGAAACTGTAAACATGTACGTTTAAAGTGCTTGTTGTGCTGTCTACCAGTCAGATTACCACAGGAGGTAAATCTGTTGCAGCTCTTTTAAAGACTCTACCATAATACCTGCTGGAGATGCCAGGTCCTCATACATGGAAAGCATGCGCTCTACCACTGAGCTACATCCCCTGAAGATTTTGAAATTCTTCTGACTTTTTTCTGAGATAGACTTAGACTTATCTTTATTAATCCTTTTGGGATGACTCCACAAGGAAATTGAAATATTACGGAATAAAAGAAGAAACCGTGGTAAAACATGTAATGTTAATGTTGTAGCTGGCTTTAAAACCTGTAAATGCAACTGCGGTGGCTGGAAATCAAACCTGGGTAAAATGCTTGCAGTGCTAATGGTATAAATCATAGTTGAAAAGTAACACACCTGTTGCCTTTCTGCTGGACAATACAACGTTCACTGCAAATCTTGTAAGACAGATTGATAAGAAATACATTGGTGGAGACTGGTTGCTTCCAGTACCTATGAGATAAGACAATATTGTTTATGAAAGCACATCTGCGATTTGGTATACTCTGATGTGTCATTGGTTTGGTACCACTCTTAAAAAACACTGCTCGTTGTCGGCAGGATTCAAACCTGCGCGGGGAGACCCCAATGGATTTCTAGTCCATCGCCTTAACCACTCGGCCACAACAACATGATAAGCTGAGCTATGACTGTTTGCAGAAATGTTCATGTAGCACCTCAACACACCATATAATGCCTAAGCTGCACTTGCAAAATAGCAGGGTGTTCAAATACTTATTTTCCTCACTGTAAGATTCCTATACATTGTGTATGGTAGCCATTACAATGTTGTTTATTTCTTTTATTACCACACACACATTCATAGCAGAGCTGCCCCCCCATGTTTATACTGATGATTGATTGTAATAAAGCAGTAACAGAGAGTTGTCTCCGTCTGTGTTTTAACAGACACACCTGGGCCGAAGTTGGAAACCAGAATCAGCTTTAAATCCAGTTCTAATCTAGTCCTCACTAAATTTCAAATAATTTCCCTGGAGTTACCATTACAAAATTTAATCTAATTAAATTGGAACATACACAGACTTCTCACAAAATCACACTTGAATTCATATCTTGCTACTCGGTCAGAATCTTATTAACCTGGAGTCCCAGTCTCTGTCAATATAAATAGGCTATATGTTTATATATGTTTTAGGCCTATTGGCAGACGGCCATTTAAAATGTAGGCAATGGCATATAAAGAATAAAGAATAAAGAGTCTTTTCTCCATGTCTACTGTAGTTTCTCAGTGTGCTCTCTAGTAACATCTGTCTGGCCCAGGTAGCTTTGTCATTCATAAGGCTACTTTTACTTTTATATTTTAATTATATTGCTAAGCCTGTACTTTGGTACTTTTACTTGAGTAAAGAAGTTAAATCAGTACTTCTACTTTTACCAGAGTATTTGTTAACACAATTATCTCTTCTTCTACTTGAGCACGGGCAGTGAGTACTTTTGCCATCTCTGACGGCCTCTGTATTGTTCTGTTTAGAGTATGTATATATTGTGTGTATGGACTAGTCCATTTTAGTTAACAAACCCTTGCAACACTTTTAAAGGTTCCATGGTGTAATGGTTAGCACTCTGGACTCTGAATCCAGCGATCTGAGTTCAAATCTCAGTGGAACCTGGTTTTTAAGCCACACCACAGGTAAAAAAGATCAACCTTTCAACTTTCCACATCTAGTTTACAGTAAGCTTACAGGTTTAACTGTGTAATATTCACACTGGCAGTGAGAACCACTGTAGAAATTATTATCTTGGTCAATGTTGTTTTCAATGTCTTGTGGTTTATGTTCTGTGTATTTGAAAGTTTGAAAGTTCAGTTGATTATATGTAACAGAGAAGTTTCTGTCCAAGTTTGCCATGATCATTGTGTTTGATACGTCCAATTCAGTTTGTATGCAGTTACCTTATGTAGGCCTATGTTGCTCTTGATTCATTCCTTCTTCAAACTTATCCAGCTCGGTGATGTCCCTGATGAGAATCACTTCAATCTCTTTTGCTGCCTCAGGCGTCAACCCGTGAAGTTTGATGTATATTTTACAATTTCTTGCCCATGTTGCCTGGATCTTGTTTTGTTTTCTGAGTATGAGTGCTTTCTTGGCAATATCAGCATTTTTCTTGGTGAGGTGTTTGTTGATGTAAACTTGGATGCCTTTTAATTTCCTTCCTTGTCTGAGAAGTGCGGACTTTTTCTTTCTGTTGGTGAACCGGATTATTACCAATGGAGTGGCCGTTTGTTTTTGCTCGGAAGAGTATGACAATCCTCAATGTCCCTGCTATCAACATAAATGCCTTTGCTGTCCAAAAAGCAAATCACCTGTTGTTCCAGCGTCTCCTTCTCCTCCTCGAGAGCTTCCCTCAGCCTAGCAGTGGTGTATCCAGCGTCTGCGGCCACTCTGGCATGGTTCCGTTGTTTGGTTCTCAGGCCGCTGATAATCACATTGCATTGCTCGAGGTCAGCAACTCAAGTTTCAGAAAAGCAATCTTCTCCACGTTTTGCCCGTTTAGCGTTTGTATTTTACTCATCAGATCTATGATTTTTCTTCTGTTGAAATCTCCGCCGACAAGAAGTCCAGAGATTTCTTTATCTCCTCAACCTCATCGGGTAGGATTGCATTTTTCTTAGGTGGCATATTCTCCTGGGCCTGGTGGTAGCCGGCTGCTCCTGGTCCTGGTGGTAGCTGGCTGCACCAGAGCACCTGAGATGTCAGGGTTTGCAATCGCCACCTCTGAAAAATGCCTCTTCTTAGCCGGATTACGTCTGTCCATGTCGTAAATAGTAGCGGCGATGCCTCAAAACCGAGAATATAATGGGGTGTGATAATTTTAATTATGATCGTTTCCAGCTGCTGCATTTATCAATGTACGATCATTCTTACGCTCTGATTGGTGTGATACGAACGTTTCATGAATCTCACGTGAAGCCTGTCGTACGTTAGGTTAATAAATGAGGGCCATTAGCTCTAAGGATGTGCTTCAATACATAACTGAAGTGGACACACTAATGAGTAGCACTATGGATCAATTTGTTTACCTTGTCAAGCTAAAGCCTTTTTCTAAGCTAAAAGAAAACAAGGCGCTCTTCTGCAAAAGCACAGCTGGGAGTGCTTGAGAGCACTTTTGAGGTGCAGTGTGATTTTCGGCTGAGATGCTTCGGGTGCGTTTAGGTGTGAGCCCAAATAGTTGAATGACAAAGACAAGACAGCGATCAGGCGGTAGAACCAGGGTATTGATGTCCCGTCCATGCAACCGATGGATATGATTAAAACCTGTAAACAGCCCAACCACTTACCAATCACATCACTGGAAAGACAGTCTGTCAACAACTTTTCCAGCAGTTATAACATGATTCGTTTCACCATGGAAATCATAATCTCTTGATTCATCTCCCTTTCAGAGAGTCTACCATTGTGTCACCAGCAAAACAGAGTAGCAGAGGAGGATTTTGAACTATCAACCTCTAGGTTGTGGGCCCAGCACACCTCCGCTGCGCCACTCTGCTGAAAACCTCCCCAGATGGGACTTGAACCCACAATCCCTGGCTTAGGAGGCCAGTGCCTTATCCATTAGGCCACTGGGGCTTTACGTCACCCAAACTCAACAGTTCAGGAGAAATACATATACAGTTCTGGAGACATAATGAAACAGTAACCTTGACCTCTAGATTTTGAAGTGCTTCCCTCTAGGCGTTCAGAGATATTGCATTCACAAGAATTGGATGGACAGACATGAGGACACAGTCACCTTGACATTGAACCTTTGACCTCCAAAATCTCATCAATTGATTTGCGAGTTCATGTGAATGTTTTTGCAAACTTTGAAGAAACACATACATGGGCGTTGTGATAAGATGGTGCTGTCTATCGTTGTTTCTGAGATCAACAATACCTTCTAAAGTTGAATAGCTATTGCGTACCCGGTAATATTAGAGTAGAGCTCTCGTTGGCACTGTAGGTGGACAATTTAGAAAATTAAGTTACTTTACACTTAAAACTGTTACATCTCCTCTGAATCACCAACTGCAAATTTCCAAGCCTCGTTGGCACGCCGACCACCATCTACAGAGGTAAATCTCTAGCTAGCTATGCATGAGTACCTCATACCTTTTACCAGGTTCAGGTGGTTAATAGTTATGGTCAATGAAGCTTCATTAAGCTTTCTGAACAATGTTCTTCATTTTCTGAACACATTCACTCAGTAGTGTTTTATTATTGGTTGTGCATCTGTGATTGCCCTAGAGGTCTCTCAGTCCAGCACCTCTCCCCCTCATCTTTGTTAGTTTTACACTGTCCAGCATAAATCGCTGACACCATACCTCACACTCATCCATGCATATACATTCACCACTGACTAAACTGACTACCACCATCATTTAATTATCATTTCTTTTGTTGTGGTCATATTCTCGCATTTCCTTCAACCTTTGCACACGGTCTTTTGTCCTGGCCTTTTCATGGGGTCATGACAAAGCATCTAGGGTCAATTTTAGCCTTTGTGTGAGTACATAGGTTTCCAGAAACATTGTTTTTATTGAGATTAAAGACCAAATTGTTAGTTTTTATGAAATTTTCCCAACCATTGCAATGCCTTTCATAGCCTCGTTGGCGCAGTAGGCAGCGCGTCAGTCTCATAATCTGAAGGTCGTGAGTTCAACCCTCACACGGGGCAGGTGTTTTAAAAACAAGAAAAACACAACTAATGCGGAAACAGTGACATTCAGGTGGTTGAACACTGGTACTAGAACATAAATGGAATTTGTCATTCTTTGGTTATTTCTGAGATTGATACAATGAAAGGAATTTTTTAAGAGTGTTAGCAAACCAATGAAAAGGGTTATAGAACATATGTGTTATTGTCCTTAGACATACTATCCAAGCAGGGAGATCAGCACAGAGATTTGGGTGCTAGCAAGATGGATGTAGGTTGCCCATTGTTCATTTAGACTTACCAGCAACATTGTTATGATACAAACATGCTTGAAAAACAGCACAATTCTGTTTAAAGACTTGTGCATGGAACACAAATGATATGGCAGTGTCTGAAGTGTTCAGGCATGTCAAATGGACAACTCATCTAGCAGAATGTGAAACTTTACACATGAACAGGGACTTGAACCTGGACCCTCAGATTAAAAGTCTGATGCTCTACCGACTGAGCTACCCAGGCTTCTAAAGCAGCTGGCTGTGGAAAAAACAATCTGCTGAACTACAAATTAAAGTAAATGAAGACCATTAAGCTGTTGCCATGATCACGGTCTTCTGGACAGCAGGAGGGTAGACCATAATTTTCACAATGCCTGAGAACACCAAATGTTATTGCACAAACTGGTTGAAAATTGGCTAAATTGACCAAAACGGTTAAAAAGCTCAAAGTCACAACTCATCATGGCCACTAGCAGACTGTGAACATCCTGCAAACCTGCATGACAGATGACGTTAGCGAGCACTTCATACATATCACACAATCAAGCTGTTGCCTTATCAGGGACTTGAGCTGTGGTATTCTTTTTCGCTGAAAACGTTGATAACCTATTGCAATTTGTGGACAAATAAACTTTATTGCTGGTGAAAACGATAAAACAACTCTCCCTCTTGATCCGCTTCCTCTTGACGGGAAAAATCCACCAGATGACTTGCCATCCAAGCAGGGAGATCAGCACAGAGATTTGGGTGCTAGCAAGATTGATGTAGGTTGGCCATTGTTCATTTAGAGATAGCACCCGCATTGTTATGATGCAAACCTGCATGAAAAACAGCCACAATTCTTTTTAACCCTTGTGTTGTCTTCCCATCGACCATCATCTTTTTGTGCTTTTTTTCAATGTTTCTGCTGTTTTTTTCTACACTTTTTTTTTTTTTATTCATAGCCAATAAACCTAGGTTTTATGACCTTATACAAAAACAATTAATTTCTCTTTTTTTCAGCACTTACTGTATCTTTTTTGTCACTTTTTCCGAGGTTTTGGGCACTTTTTTTACAATGCCATACAATTCAATAAAATCAAAATTCAATTCACTGAAAGTAATCATAAATTTTTACCTGAATAACATTCATCCATGTTATTTTAAGGCAATATTGTTGAAAGAAAGCCAAGTTCCTGATATTAAAATTAAAAAACGGGTCAAATTTGACCCGAGGACAACACAAGGGTTAAAGACTTGTGCATGTTACATGATACAACAGTGTCTGAAAGTGTTCAGAATTGCCAAAGTGTACAACTCATCCAGCTCATCCAGAACTTGGCCAATTTTGCTCAATTTGGCCTTAATTGTTTCTGGACATCTGTTCTTTTTAAACAGTTAAAAGCAGGCCGGTTAGCTCAGATTGTTTGAGTGTGGTGCTAAAAATGCTAAGCACCGCCAGACACTTTAGGGTACTAAAATCGCCAAACCCTACGCCCAAGAGCATCTGTATCCACCTTTTTTATGCACAAATTTGCCATTAGCGCAAAACAAGTCTCAATCTCTATAGCTCTGCTTTCCACGTCTTTTGTAGCAAGGCCAAAAACATACAGTTGTAAGGTTGTCTGCTCAGTAAGTGCAAATATGAGTCACAGGTAACTGATGTGCCTAGCATTCAATCTATTTCCTTCAACAAAAGCTAACTGGCCACCTAATTAGTCTGCCTTTCTTACAAATGTTACCTCGCTCCTGAATTTCAGATAAACCGTGACAATTCAGATTTGGAAATATTCCTTTTTTTTTTTGTAACCATGTGGCCTAATGGACAAGGCGTCTGACTTTGGATCAGAAGATTGAGGGTTCGAGTCCTTTTGTGGTTAGAAACTCCAGTCCACCTCCACAAACCATACACAACCAGGTAGCCCATCCATAGCTGGCCCAATTTTGCTTGATTTCGCCTGGTTTGTTTCCGGAAATCTTTCTTTTTCAAACACTTAAAAAACAGGCCAGTTATCTCAGATGGTTTGAGTGTGGTGCTAATAATGCTAAGCACCTGCAGACACTTTAGGGGTAATAAAATCACCAAACCCTACACTCAAGATCACCTGTATCCACCTTTTGTTTGCACAAATAGGCCATTTACGCAAGTGAAGAAGTTCTTGTATCTCAAAGGCATATGAGGTTGCATACAGATGGAGAGAAGGAGGAGGAGAGAGGTACCTAGTGCATCATGGGAAGTCCACCGGTAGTCTAGGCCTATAGCAGCACAACTAAGGGATGGTTCAGGACTCACCCAAGCCAGCCCTACCTATAGGATTTATCAAAGAGGAAAGTCTTAAGCCTACTCTTACATGTGGAGATGGTGTCTGCCTCCTGAACCCAAACTGGAACCTGGTTCCACAGGAGAGGAACACTCTGGCTCCCATTCTACTTTTGGAAAACTTCTTCTTGACTTGCCTTTTCCCACATCCTCTGAATGCTTAGCTAACTAAATGACTTAAGTTGGCCAATAATTGTTGCTTTTTCATCTTCGTTGTGATTATTGTCACCTGTGCCTTCAATATCATATCATATCAATTTTATGTGGATATTATGAAAGAAACTGTCAAGCAAACACTTGCAACCCTTTTAGAGGTTCCATGGTGTAATGGTTAGCACTTTGGACTCTGAATCCAGCGATCTGAGTGCAAATCTCGGTGGAATGTGTTTTAAGCCACAGTATAGGTGAAAAAAATCAACCTTTCAACTTTCCACATTTAGTTTAAAGTGAGCTTACAGGTTTAATGTCCTTCGCCATTTAAACTGAAAACAGTACATTGGTGGAGGCATGTTGAGGAGTCACCTGGTTGAAGCTTGAAGAAGCTCCACATTTGACAGTATTGACTGGAAGTGATAGGCTTTGAGTTACATGGGGGATACACACTTTGCATTGAGTCTCGTAATCACCATAAAAAGTAGGTATCACTGAAATTTGAACTTGTGTTGCTGCAGTCAGAGTTTACAGTGCTCATCCTGAACGGGTCAGTATAGTGCATCAGAATTGCTTGTTGAATGGTCTATTAGCCTTGGAACCCCCCTTTCCCCACAGCTTTCAATTGTCAGATATGGGTGGGGGAGTGGGCTCTGTGTCCAACCCTTTCTGTGTAAAAAAAACAACTAAAGTAGTCTCTTGGATGAGAGACAAAACTTCTGCGGAGGACCTTTCACCAAGTCCAGTTGCCCTTCAAGGTTCAAGGAGTCTTTATTATCCCGGGGGGCAATTTGTTGTGCAGCACCATGTAACATTAATAACACACAGGTTATACAAGAACACAGCCATACATCTAGAAATAAAATAAATACGTACTACACGGAAGTCCATACCTCACATTGACTTATTAAAAAGCCAAAGCAGCAGGGACAAAAGAGTTTTGTGTCTGTTTGTCCTTGTCCAGACGGCAACAAGATGAAGCAGCTGTTCAGGGGTTGACTAGGGTCGGCCAGGACTTATTGGGCCTTCTTGAGGGACCTTGTCTCATATACAGAGTTTAAGTCAGTCAGAGGGTTGTGAGAATTCTCGCACGCACCTTAACTATACATTGCAGCCTGTTCTTGTTTTTAAGCGTTGGGGCAACGTTAATAAAAACTGACAGTCATGTAACCTTGGTTGAAGCTAATATTTCGTTGACTAATTATGCTTTTGACAGATTTGTAGACCCATGGTATATTATTTGGACATATGGAGATAGATTTACGAGGGATGACTAAGTCCTCACAGAAGGGGATGTATGCAGAAACAGTCTCTTTGATCTCATCAATGTCCTTACATTTGTTTTTGAATAGATCCCAGTCAGTGCAGCAGTAGCATTCCTGTAGACACTGGATTGATTCATCTGACCAAACCGGAACTAACTTTTGTTTCGGCTTGTTTCTCTTCAGGGCCGGTTTGTTAGACGGAACCAAATGAACAGAGTTGTGGTCAGACATGCCGAGTAGAGCTCTGAGGTAGGACTTATAAGCATCTTTGATGGATCCATAACAGTTTGCCATGTTCTTTACATTTAAGAGAACATGAATGTGCGCAAGAAACGCAAATGCAAGTACAGTGTTTTGTGAGCATTTTTATTGTAAACACATGTAAAGTTACCATGTGTTTGTACACAGTAGACATATCTACTGCTGTATTCACTGTCTGTGGCAAGTCCTTCAAAACCTGTTCTTGACTTGCTTTTTCCCACATCCTCTGAACGCTTAGCTAACTAAATGACTTAAGTTGGCCAATAATTGTTGCTTTTTCATCTTCATTGTGATTGTTGTGTGCCTTTAATATCACACATGTGAATATTATGAAAGAAATTGACAAGCAAACCCTTGCAAAATTTTTGCAGGTTCCATGGTGTAATGGTTAGCACTCTGGACTCTGAATCCAGGGCTCTGAGTTCAAATCCCAGTGGAACTTGCTTTTAAGTTGCATGTATGGATTAGCTTAAGTTAAGTGTAATGTCTTGTTTGTGTTGTAGTATCTATAGAGATTTGTGGTGTAGTATGGAACCATTGTCCTGTCTTTTATGTTTTATGAAACTTATTGCCGCCGGTCTTTGCAGGACTCCCTGGAAGAAGAGTTACTGTAGCTCAATGGGATTGTTCCTGGTTAAATAAAGGTTAAATAAAAATAAAATGAATCTGTAATATGTCCAAACATTCCTCTCTTCATTACCGACATACTGGAAGTCGGCCATGTTTAATTGGATGCTCTCCAGTTATTGCTGTTTGGTAGATTAACATTATATTTTCCTACTTTGGGGACTTTTCATTACATATTCTTTGTCTGATATTTTCTATTCCCTGTTTGTATTTTCTGTGACTGCATGTGGTTTTAAATCTGTTGGAGTTTCTTCAGACTAAAGCAAAGACACTGATGATGTCATCCAAAAGAAACATAAAGGACAGCAACCTGTTTCCAGAGGACACTAAAGAATGACGGAGCAGCAGGAAACAGAGCAGCTCAAATAGCAAACAGCTGATTTATTCATCTGACTCGTAGAATAACGCCAATGATTGACTCGTTTTAAATGTCTGGGAATGTGGAACAGCTCCATGCTGACTACCTGAAATAAAACAAGGCCACATGCTGATTATTGGGGACTTGATTTGATGGATTTATTCGTCCTGTCATAAAGTTCCGACATTAAGATTTTTACCGCCAGTTAAAAATGGAGCTGGACACGAAGGAGGATTCCTCCCTAACGGCCGCTCTGCTCTGCTCCGTGCCCCCGCTGTCCGGTAATAGTTAAAGCAGATAAAAACCTAAAGAACACTCAAAAGCTTCAAGATAAAACTTACTTAAGAAGCTTCTTCATTCACGTTCAAGAGAAGGCCTATTTCCAGCCAGACTATGAATTGATTTATGAAATCCCTGTTATTAATATGTAGTCAGTCCCATATGGTCTAGTGGTTAGGATTCCTGAATTTCACCCAGGTGGCCTGGGTTCAACTCCCGGTATGGGAATTGCTATTTAGCCAATGAAGGTCTGCAGAAAGATCTGATTTAATGGTCCTGTATTAAATGAGAGCTGTATGCAACCTATGCCCCTATATATAGACCTAATATATGTCTCTAAAATCAAATATTAGCCAGTAATTTTTGCTTTTTAATCTGCTTTGTGATTGTTGTGTGCTTTTAATATCACACATGTGGATATTATGAAAGAAACTGCCTAGCAAACCCTTGCAACACTCCAAAAGGTTCCATGGTGTAATGGTTAGCACTCTGGACTCTGAATCCAGTGATCTGAGTTCAGATCTCAGTGAAAACTGTTTTTAAGCCACAGCAAAGGGTAAAAAGATCAACCTATCAACTTTCCCCATCTAGTTTCAAGTGAGCTTACAGGTTTAATGTTAAGTTCATTTTGTTTTTAAACAAACTATTATATGTTATTTTGTATGGCTTTATCTTGTCAAGTATTATAACAACGTTTTGATACCAGGAACCCAACGAGGTTTCACAGATCATTCAGTTTTTAGGACAATTTCTGGCGGTAAAATCTGCCAGCCATGTCTCTTCAGGTCCGTTGACAGTTTGGGCAACGGGCAGCTCCACGTGCATCGTTAATTGTTTTTCCACAAGACAGAAGATGGGTGCACCGTTCCCGGTGACGCTGCAATACCGGGTCGATGCGTGGAATTTACATTCGTGCATATACAGATCAACTTTCTTTTAGATTTATGCATATACACATCAACTTTCTTTTTATTTATGCATATACACATCAACTTTCTTTTTATTGTACCATCACCATTCCTTTTGTCATCATCAAAATTCATTATGACATCAACTTTCTTTTAGATCAATGCAAATACAAATCAACTTTCTTTTTGATTATTGCATATACACATTAACTTTCTTTCATATTACTGCATATACACATCAACTTTCTTTTAGATTAAGGCATATACACATCAACTTTCTTTTTGATTTATCATCACCATTCATTATGTCATCATCACTATTCATTATGTCATCATCACTATTCATTATGTCATCATCACAATTCATTATGACATCAACTTTCTTTTTGATTTATGCATAAACACATCAACTTTCTTTTTCATTAAAAGGACATAACAGCTGCTACTTAGCAATTCCCAGTATATTACTACTTCCCAGTACCAACCCTCGCGTTAATTCTCACTTGGTGTGCCGCTTTCCAAATCCAAGGCCTCACCTATTCCCCCATTGTCACAGGGCCAATATTTTGTCCTTGCTGTTTTTCTGCCAATCAAAAGTGCAAATCTTGCTACACTTTTGTATGGCTTCATCTTGTCAAGTATTATAACAACGTTTTGATACCAGGAACCCAACGAGGTTTCACAGATCATTCAGTTTTTAGGACAATTTCTGGCGGTAAAATCTGCCAGCCATGTCTCTTCAGGTCCGTTGACAGTTTGGGCAACGGGCAGCTCCACGTGCATCGTTAATTGTTTTTCCAGAAGACAGAAGATGGGTGCACCGTTCCCGGTGACGCTGCAATACCGGGTCGATGCGTGGGGTTTAGATTTGTGCATATACACATCAACTTTCTTTTACATTACTGCATATACACATCAACTTTCTTTTTGATTCATCATCACCATTCATTATGTCATCATCACTATTCATTATGTCATCATCACAATTCATTATGACATCAACTTTCTTTTATATTACTGCATATACACTAGGGGTGATCCGAGTGTCCGGCTGAAACGAGTATCCGGTACGGATAAAGCACTTTTGCCGAGTACAAGTATTATCCGAGTAACATGAGTCAATATCCGTGCTCGGATTGAATAAACTCCTCAACTGGCCGCGCAGCGTTCTGTGATAATCACAGCGCCCCCCCCCCGCCACAAACCGCTCGGATCAATCACACACACACAGAACATGGAGAAATGCGCTCTCTCTCGCTCTCTCTCTCGCTCTCTCCTGCTCCGTCAGTCAATTCGGTCTGCGGATCTGTTCCGTTAACGTTTAGGGTTTCTTCAGCTTCAGGTTTGTTTTTAACTTCGGTTTGTAGTCCTTACATAGTAACCAGATTTCTGGTGAACGTGGGGTTTGTAGTCCTTACATAGTAACCAGTAGATTTCTGGTGAACGTGGGGTTTGTAGTCCTTACATAGTAACCAGTAGATTTCTGGTGAACGTGGGGTTTGCAGTCCTTACATAGTAACCAGTAGATTTCTGGTGAACGTGGGGTTTGTAGTCCTTACATAGTAACCAGTAGATTTCTGGTGAACGTGGGTTTCAGACATGCTGCTTGTTTTAAATGCGACTCCAGTTGCGTCTCTGCCATCGGAGATTTTTTTTTTTTTACTGTCAGCTGCCCCCCCCCCCCCCCCTCTCTCTCTGTGTCTCTCTCTTACTCACACACACACAAACACTCACACACACACACACACACACACACACACACACATATACCTGGTGTGGAAATAAAAAAATAAAAAAGAACCAAAAAAAAAAAAAAATCACACTGATCATAAAAAAATAAAAAGTTAAAAAAAGAAAGTTATATTGAATATGAAAACTCTTTTCATTACATTTTACTTCATAATTGCAACAGCATGTGTTGTATTAATTGTTGCAAAACGTTCTGTATATAGTTTGTTGTTACCATGACAACACCATTGATCTGAAGCTCGATGCTGTCATGTAAATAGTTTTCAAATCAGCAATAAATATAAAAATTTTTGATCAACTCATATCAATTGCTCTTCAGGTCCATTGACAGTTTGGCAACGGGCAGCTCAACGTGCATCGTTAATTGTTTTTCCACAAGACAGAAGATGGGTGCACCGTTCCCAGCGATGCTGCAATACCGGGTCGATGCGTGGAGTGAACGGAGCAAGCCCCTTTTTCAACTCCCATTGCTAAAAATCCATTTAATATGTTGTCCCCTGATAGAGGACATATCAGATATTAAACTGATAAGAACAGATACTACACTTGATCTTAGCCAAAAGGCCGAGAAGCGATGACCACCACCTCTATGCTGTCAGATGCGACCTCCCCGGACGGTTCTCAGTTGTCACGGTCCAGTAATTTTAAATGGACATAACAGCTGCTGCTTAGCACCCCCGTCCAAGCGCTTCATGGGGAAGCACAAAAAGTTTTAGTTAAAGACGGCAATTGTGGTTTTCCCAATTGGTCAAGCTCCTGCCAACGTGCAATATTCCCATGCTGTCAAATTTTGGCTACGTTTAAGAATCTGAGTTTCCTTTTGGAGAGCATTTGTTTTTCACAAGTACAAAAGGCTTGGCCAAACAGCAAAGCCCACCAAAAATAACTTCAACTCATAGGCGTTCCTCTCCACGGAAGTCTTTAGTAAAAGGCGAAAGACTTGTGCGTTATGAAGAGAAACCAGAGTAAGTACAGCCCACTCTCGAGAGCAGCCGAAAACGCCAGTCTTCCCAGTCCCAACCCTCGCGGTAATTCTCACTTGGTGTGCCGCTTTCCAAATCCAAGGCCTCACCTATTCCCCATTGTCACAGGGCCAATATTTTGTCCTTGCTGTTTTTCTGCCAATCAAAAGTGCAAATCTTGCTACACTTTGTATGGCTTTATCTTGTCAAGTATTATAACAACGTTTTGATACCAGGAACCCAACGAGGTTTCACAGATCATTCAGTTTTAGGACAATTTCTGGCGGTAAAATCTGCCAGCCATGTCTCTTCAGGTCCGTTGACAGTTTGGGCAACGGGCAGCTCCACGTGCATCGTTAATTGTTTTTCCAGAAGACAGAAGATGGGTGCACCGTTCCCGGTGACGCTGCAATACCGGGTCGATGCGTGGGGTTTAGATTTGTGCATATACACATCAACTTTCTTTTACATTACTGCATATACACATCAACTTTCTTTTTGATTCATCATCACCATTCATTATGTCATCATCACTATTCATTATGTCATCATCACCATTCATTATGTCATCATCACTATTTTTTATGTCATCATCACAATTCATTATGACATCAACTTTCTTTTATATTACTGCATATACACTAGGGGTGATCCGAGTATCCGGCTGAAACGAGTATCCGTTACGGATAAAGCACTTTTGCCGAGTACAAGTATTATCCGAGTAATATGAGTCAATATCCGTGCTTGGATTGAATAAAACTCCTCAACTGGCCGCGCAGCGTTCTGTGATAATCACAGCGCCCCCCCCCCCCCCGCTACAAACCCGCTCGGATCAATCACACACACACAGAACATGGAGAAATGCGCTCTCTCTCGCTCTCTCTCTCGCTCTCTCCTGCTCCGTCAGTCAATTCGGTCTGCGGATCTGTTCCGTTAACGTTTAGGGTTTCTTCAGCTTCAGGTTTTTTTTAACTTCGGTTTGTAGTCCTTACATAGTAACCAGTAGTTTCTGGTGAACGTGGGGTTTGTAGTCCTTACATAGTAACCAGTAGATTTCTGGTGAACGTGGGGTTTGTAGTCCTTACATAGTAACAGTAGATTTCTGGTGAACGTGGGGTTTGTAGTCCTTACATAGTAACCAGTAGATTTCTGGTGAACGTGGGTTTCAGACATGCTGCTTGTTTTAATGCGACTCCAGTTGCGTCTCTGCCATCGAGATTTTTTTTTTTTTACTGTCAGCTGCCCCCCCCCCCGCCCCTCTCTCTCTGTGTCTCTCTCTTACTCACACACACTCACACACAAACACACACACACACACACACACAACATATACCTGGTGTGGAAATAAAAAAGAACCAAAAAAAAAAAAAAATCACACTGATCATAAAAAAATAAAAAGTTAAAAAAAGAAAGTTATATTGAGTATGAAAACTCTTGTTCATTACATTTTACTTCATAATTGCAACCGCATGTGTTGTATTAATTGTTGCAAAACGTTCTGTATATAGTTTGTTTGTTACCATGACAACACCATTGATCTGAAGCCGATGCTGTCATGTAATAGTTTTCAAATCAGCAATAAATATAACAATTTTTGATCAACTCATATCAATTGCTCTTCAGGTCCATTGACAGTTTTGGCAACGGGCAGCTCACGTGCATCGTTATTGTTTTTCCACAAGACAGAAAGATGGGTGCACCGTTCCCAGCGATGCTGCAATACCGGGTCGATGCGTGGAGTGAACGGAGCAAGCCCCTTTTTTCAACTCCCATTGCTAAAAATCCATTTAATATGTTGTCCCCTGATAGAGACATATCAGATATAAACTGAAAGAACAGATTTTTTTCTTTTGAAAAGAATTTATTGACACTCATTTCATACTTTTGTCATTTACATGTCACATCAAAGTTACCTTCCAAATACAACAAGTCAATAAATAATCCATAAGACATCTAAAACAACAGCTCCAAGAGATGCATTATACATAAATAATCCATAAAACATCCAAAACAATTGCTTTAAAATGCATTACAGATAACATTTTCATAGATTAAAAGGTATAAAAGTTTTCAATGTAAATGAGTGTCTATGTTAAAATCTCCTCAGCAGGGGCGCATATGTTATGAATAAAAGTCCACTGTTGTGCAGGAGTGGGTGAGTCCCTACCAAGTGGGAACTCATTTCAATCCCCCAAACAGATTTGGTCTCTCGGGATCCTGTCGAGGTGCTCAGAGGAGACCCTCACCCTGTAGCTCCTTCCCACCGACCTCACCCGGAGGTCCAGGCCGCCGCTGCTTTGAACTTGTACTGTGGTGGCTCCGGCTCCTTCGTCCGATGGGCACAGAGGCGATTCTTCTTTGAGGCTGTGTCCTAGGCCCCCGCCTGCAGCTCCGGCCATTCGGACCGTCGCTGCGGCCATCCGGATCACAGCCTCGGGGGGATCTGCATGTGCTTCCTTACCAGCAAGTTTCTGGAGGTCCATATGGCGTCTTTGATGGCGGCTAGGGTGAGCCACGTTTGGCAATGTTCGTGCGGTATCTGTTTTCCTTGGCTCACCCCGTACAGCACCAGCTGTGGTGTAAGGACCTCCCTTGCTGGCAAGTACGGGAATTGCAAGGAGCCGGCCATTGCCCACTGTTCTACGGCAGCGCTGCACTCCCAGAGCAGGTGCCTCACCGACTCAGGCGCGCCACAACCTGGTCGAGGGCAAGTTGCGTGCGCCGACATGCCCCCGGGAGTGCATTACGGACCTGACCGGGAGGATCTCGTGAGCCACCATCCATGACAGGTCCCGGAGTCTGTTTGGAAGAGCGGATGGTTTACGTTGCGCCAAACTGTTGAGGCTCGCCCAATGCGAGCCCGCGCACTGGACTCACTGGTTCCCGCTCCTGCACAACAGAATGAGAGAGCGGTGAGTAGTTAAAACCTGCAACTCCTCCTGCTCAAGGTTAAATGCCTTAAAATGACCGGATAAAAAGCGTAAGCTGGTGGCAGTTAAAAGACACTGGAACTCTGAGGTCTGTGGGTAGAATCTTGATTTTCCTGAGGTACGACCATCCAGAACCTTGTCATCGCTGCGGTCTTGGGGTTACTGGATGGGGCTGGGCGGAAAAATGTGCAGGGCGGTGTATCTGCTCCCTAAAAACAGTACAGGTCAGGCACTCCTTTTCCTCCTTCCTCCTTTGGCTTCTTCATCACGCTTCGTTTCAGTCTTTCCCACTTGGAGCCCCACAAGAATAAAAGATGGCTCGTTCCAGGTCTAAAATCGTTCTCCTAGGCGGGATAAAAACAGAACTGATTAGTAAAAGCAAAGGTAAAATCACTGCTTTAATGATTAAAACCTTTCCTTCTAAAGTCAGTCCTCTAAGTGTCCAGTATCCTAGTCTCTGTCTGACTTTCCCTACCTTGTCCTGCCCAATTTGGTTTCCCTCCCCCTCCCTATCAAACTTGATCCCAAGTAATTTTTTTGTCGGTCCGGGTCACAGTCAGGGGGAGTCCTGTCGTCTCAGTCGCCGTCCATGGTCCCATAAAAATGGCTTGGGTCTTGCTTCGGTTGAGCTTCGACCCAGAGGCCTGTCCGAACCAGTCAGTCAAGTCCGCGTCCTGTTGACAGATAAAAGGTCAGTGCATAAAATGTTGATGTCGTCCATATATAAATTCATTTTGTGTCGCGAGTCCCCCCGCTCCCTGGGACTCTTACCCCATGGATTTGTTGTCCCTTCTCAATATCTGTGCTATCGTTCTATTGAGAGGACGTAAAGGAGGGCAGATAACGGACAACCCTGACGGACACCGCAGTTTATATCCACTGCTGCTGTCAGATGCCCGTTAACAATGAATTTGCTGTTGATCCCCCGGTACAGCAGT